>NC_041406.2:115923713-116133713 GCF_900747795.2 Erpetoichthys calabaricus | reverse complement strand
AAAGCTCTTCTTTTCATCCCAGAAGTACGTCATTCCCTCTGTCGCTGTCACTAAGACACACTTCCGGGTTATAGGGCACATAATAGTCGCTGGGCCTCCCTGCAGCAGCTCCTGGATGCCCATCATGGTATCCAGCTGGGCTGTGCATTAAAACTCCATTGTCCATAATTCCCTGCTGGCATTCGGGGCATCTCCATGCTGCAAGGAGGGCTCCATCTGGCGGCCTGGGGGTGTTGGCCGGGATGAATGGCCGGCCATATCTCACAGCATATATGCATAATAAGATATCTTGGGGATGGAACATAAGTTACACAATATTTATTTATGTTTCATATACACGTTTTACACATAGCCTAAAGGTACAATTATTCAATATTTTAAATAACTTTGTTCACAGTAGCACCAGCAGAATACCTGTATCACCTGATAAACAACCACAACAACAAACAACAGCAGGCTTTCAGTCTCCACCTATGGTGACGCATTTTGTGAACAAGGTTACTGTACACAGAGCCTGTATTCCTTTTAAGGTTGTGCTGTACAGCACTTTTGAATTGTACCGCTCACTCCCCTTGGAAGTGCCCACAGCTGTTATTGTGCCTTTCACCGTTTGGGCAATGCACCTGTGGTTCCTAAAACTCCACTGGGGAACCCCCAATAGCTTTGCCCATAGTTAAACTGCACAAATCTCACCCCCTGTAGTGCACCAAAATCAATGACTTGATGATTACGCTCTTCACATTTGCTTCTGTTCCTGGTACACTAAAAAAATGATGGGACGAATTGATTGGCTGGTGATAATGTCTTATTTGCATAAACAAGTGAAGATACGGAAACAGGTATCATGGGTAAATGATCAGTGATAAACTTTATACTTTGATTTAATTGAATTTACTAATTATATTAGGGTATTCAGATTATTCCAAAAGCCTAAATATAATTTTTATGGTTACAGTACATGGAGCTGCATAATAAAATTATAATAGTGTCAGCACCATAATTGTAAGCTACTGGCAGAATTGCAGTTTAAATAGAGAATTACTCTAGTATCACTCAAAGTATGTTTTCAATCATGTGAAATAGAAACTAAATTTGATGTTTTTACAGAAATCTGAAATTCATAAGGGAAAAAAAGGAAAGAAAGTTGGCCAATACAACCCACTTGCCATTTTTTTCTGCAATGTCACGCCTCAAACTTGCATTTTCCAGAGAGAGTTTCAACAGAGGTGATTCCATGTGCAATTCATGGTATAGAATTTAATGTCATCATGTAGTTAGCATTCATGTTTGTTTATTAGGCCCCATCTGTCTTATTGTTATTATTGATTGCAAGTACCTGCGGGAAGCACAAAGGAGGAGGACTCGCTCTCTATGTGAATAAACGGTGGTGTAACTCTGGACATGTTAACGTCAAAGTCTTACTTGCCCAGAGAGTTTGGACACGTCATTGTTGTCATCGTCTACATCCCTCCTTGGGCGGACGTGGAGACAGCAAGTGACATCATCCATTCTGCTGTTGCTAAGTTACAAACGCAGCACCCTGAGGCGCTTGTACTAATCGCTGGAGACTTTAACCATGTGACGCTGGACAAAACATTACCTACATTCTCCCAGTATGTGGACTGTAACACTCGGGGAAATAAGACTATTGATTTACTGTATGCAAACCTTAAAGATGCATACAGCGCCACCCTGCTGCCTGCGCTTGGGAAAGCAGATTATAACCTGGTTCTGCTTCAGCCTCACTACAAACCAAGAGTGAGGGTCCTACCTACAACCACACGCTCATTCAGGAAGTGGTCCCCTGAGGCAGAGAAGGCTCTGAGAGAATGCTTTGGAACTACAGACTGGGATATCCTGCAGGGATCACATAGTGAGAACACTGAGGAGGTTGTTGACTGCAGTACTGACTACATCAACTTCTATATGGACATTGTAGTTCCAGTAAGAACTGTACGCTGCTATGCTAACAACAGGCCATGGATTACAAGTGGCATCAAGGGCCTTTTGAACCAGAAGAAAAGGGCTTTTAAAGGCGGTGATCAGCATGAGCTCAAGCGCAAGCAGAAGGAACTTAGAGTCCAGCTCAGGGTGGCGAAGGAACAGTACAGGAGAAAGCTGGAGCAGAAGTTGCAGAATAACAGCATGAAGGAAGTGTGGGATGGGATGAAGATCATCACTGGCTGCAGCTCGAAGCGGGGTGCCACCATCGAGAGAGACGTGAAGAGAGCAAACCAAATGAACAACTTCTTTAACAGGTTTGACCACCCTAACCCACTCTCACTCTCACCTCGGAGTACTGCACCCTCCACACATCCTTCTGCTGATACCAGCATAGGAGAGACATCCCTACCCACAATTTCAACAGCGCAGGTGAGCAGAGAGCTGAGGAGACTTCATACCAGCAAAGCAGCGGGTCCAGATGGAGTATCGCCACGACTGCTGAAGGTCTGTGCATTGGAGCTGGGGGGTCCTCTACAGCGCATCTTCAACCTGAGCCTGGAACAGGGGAGAGTCCCGAGGCTTTGGAAAACATCTTGCATCACCCCAGTCCCAAAGGTATCACGTCCTAGTGAGCTGAATGACTTTCGGCCTGTTGCTCTGACGTCACATGTGATGAAGACCATGGAGAGGCTGCTGCTTCACCTCCTGAGGCCACAGGTTCAACACGCCCTCGACCCTCTGCAGTTTGCATATCAGGAGAAGGTGGGAGCGGAGGATGCCATCATCTATATGCTACACCGATCCCTCTCACACTTGGACAGAGGCAGTGGTGCTGTCAGAATTATGTTTCTAGACTTCTCTAGCGCCTTCAACACAATCCAACCTCTGCTCCTTAGGGACAAGCTGACAGAGATGGGAGTAGATTCATACCTGGTGGCATGGATCGTGGACTATCTTAAAGACAGACCTCAGTATGTACGTCTTGGGAACTGCAGGTCTGACATTGTGGTCAGCAACACAGGAGCGCCACAAGGGACTGTACTTTCTCCGGTCCTGTTCAGCCTATATACATCGGACTTCCAATACAACTCGTAGTCCTGCCACTTGCAAAAGTTCGCTGACGACACTGCTATCGTGGGCTGCATCAGGAGTGGGCAGGAGGAGGAGTATAGGGACCTAATCAAGGACTTTGTTAAATGGTGCGACTCAAACCACCTACAACTGAACACCAGCAAAACCAAGGAGCTGGTGGTGGATTTTAGGAGGCCCAGACCCTCATGGACCCCGTGATCATCAGAGGTGACTGTGTGCAGATGGTGCAGACCTATAAATACCTGGGAGTGCAGCTGGATGATAAATTAGACTGGACTGCCAATACTGAAGCTCTGTGTAAGAAAGGACAGAGCCGGTTATACTTCCTTAGAAGGCTGGCGTCCTTCAACATCTGCAATAAGATGTTGCAGATGTTCTATCAGACGGTTGTGGCGAGCGCCCTCTTCTACGCGGTGGTGTGCTGCGGAGGCAGCATTATGAAGAAGGACGCCTCACGCCTGGACAAACTGGTGAGGAAGGCAGGCTCTATTGTTGGCATGGAGCTGGACAGCTTGAAATCTGTGGTAGAGCGACGGACGCTTAGCAGGCTCCTATCAATTATGGAGAATCCACTGCATCCACTAAACAGTGTCATCTCCAGACAGAAGAGCAGCTTCAGCGACAGACTGCTGTCACTGTCCTGCTTCACTGACAGACTGAGGAGATCGTTCCTCCCCCAAACTATGCGACTCTTCAATTCCACCCGGGGGGGTAAACGTTAACATCATACAAAGTTATTGTCTGTTTTTACCTGCATTATTATCAATTTTTAATTTAATATTGTTTTTTGTATCAGTATGCTTCTGCTGGAGTATGTGAATTTCCCCTTGGGATTAATAAAGTATCTATCTATCTATCTATCTATCTATCTATCTATCTATCTATCTATCTATCTATCTATCTATCTATCTATCTATCTATCTATCTATCTATCTATCTATCTATCTATCTATCATCTATCTATCTATCTATCTATCTATCTATCTATCTATCTATCTATCTATATCATTCAAATGAGCCAGTTGCTGAGGGTTGGGAGCATGCGCTGATAGTGTTCTGCCATACCCACCCCACAACAAACCTCCTGGATTGGGACCTGAGTGCAGCGGGTGACACCTCAGCACCACACTGAAACAGTGTAAGGTTTTTTACAGTGGCTAGAATGCCAGTCCTGCCACCGACCCCCACGTTGTTCCTGTAAGTTGGAGGACCTGGATGCAGGTTAATGTCATACTCAGGACAAAGCAACTGCAGGTTATCTATCTGTCTGTCTGTCTGTCTGTCTGTCTGTCTGTCTGTCTGTCTGTCTGTCTATCTAATTTTTCAGATTTAGGATAGATATCAGTACTAGGTCATATTGGATTTGAATTACTTGCAAAGTGGAATGCAGACACTTTTAACTCCAGTAGGTTGCAAAGTCAAACACAGCCAGGATGGATTTTTTACCATCGTCACTTTTTTCTGCCTTGCTCCAGGATACGTAATTCTTAAGGTTCACAAATAACTTTATTTGTATTGTTATCTCACAATATTAAAAACGTTACATGAAAATACAGCTTTTAACAAACTGCCACCTGAGATGATCGCCTTGTCATGTCACAGAGTGCGCAGGCACTGCTGATATATCATACATGGTGGCTCTCTCAGTTTCTGCCTTTTTTGAAGTTCCCTTTGAATCTATAAAAGAATGAACAAATTCAGAAAATGAACAGATGGAATATAAACTGAAAGATTGACAGAGAGAGAAGGACCATGAAGGTAGGCATACATAAGAATATAGTGTGAACTGTTTATTAGATGGTGTGAAGCTCAAGGCACATACTGCCTCCCTAACCCCGACACAGACAGGCTGAGACACAAATTCCCATCCAGCACACCTTTATTTAAATGTGGGGGCGCTTCCTTTGCTCTCCACAAGAACACAATGTCCAGAACAAACAGCACAGTATAAATTAGCAAATCACATTGCTTTTTTCCTCTACTCCTTCTCACAAGCTTTGTCCTTCTTCCTCCTGTCTCTGGCCCTCGGAGTAGTGGCCACTGGCTCTTTTTATAAGGCACCCAGTAGGTGCTCCAGGTGCTTGTTGATCTACCTCCGGCAGAACTTCCAGGTGTGGTGGAAGTGCTGCAAACAAGATCAGTTCTCCAAATCATGCTCCAAAACCACGGCATTGCTGCATGCCAGGTGGGCTACCCTCTAGCGCTCCAGGGGAGGTAATGGTCTGGATATGCTCTCTCCCTTGGACCTTCCATTATAGGGGCATCCTAGCCAGGCAAGGGCCCTGGCCATCCACCACAATTGTTTCTTGTCATTTTGGTAAATCACCAATAAGCCTAGTATTTACTGTATATACTCGCGTATAAGTTGGGTCTTGAAACTCGTAAAATTGATCATAAAATCAGATTCTGACTTATACATTCGTTCAAAAATACGACACTTATATGTTTTTTTTTTACATCTTCCTTCAATCTTGCAGCAGTTTCTTAGACACATCGAATTTACCAATTTCTTTTGCTACTTCGACGACTTTTAATTTAAAATCAGCTTCATATTTCTTCTGATTGAACGCTCCATCGTAGATAAGGGAGGCTCTTACGATAAAGGTGTATAAGGATGTGCGAGGTAAAAAAACATAAAACAGTGCAAATGTCGCTTCAGAATAGTTTGGGTATTACCGTGTGGTCATGTAGGCACAATACATAGAATAAAAGGCAGTGTGCTCCGTGGTTACACTCTCAGGTGGGTGTTAGCATACCTCTTGGACCAATAGCGTGAGTTTTACGCATTCAACTTATACAACCGACATTATAAAATACCGGAAATTATACGCTAAAATCAAGCCTGACTTGTCCGCGGGAGACGTTATCCTTCGAGCATATATGGTAACCACAATTTCTCTTAGCAGCCATAAAGGCTGGTAACTAATCATAAAGAAGACTGTATTCAGATAATTGTTTGCAATTATTTTTTCTGTCTTAAGGTGTCTTATAGCATTGTGTTCTTTTTACACAAAAATTTGTAGTTTCATTGTGGCTGGGTGCAGGAATGACAGGCTGCCAGAAGAAAGTTTGGGACATCTCTCGGGTAGTCCCGTTTAATAAATAACAAAATTTAACAAAAGAAAACATTCCTTAGGCACTATTGCCCTTGCCTCTGGGCTTCAAGGTACAAAAGTAAAGCTCGGTTTCTAGCTGTGGATTAGGGTCAGTTTGCTCTTGAGCTTCATTCGGTGGGTCACTCTTGCCAGAATTACACCTTCTTCTAGGTTCTTACGGATGGGGCACTGGAAAGGACGCAGTCAGGTGCCTTCACTGGATATTTTGTTTGGTGCTGCAGGGAGAGAAGAAGAAGACAGTGTTAGCATCCCCCACCCGTCATGGCGGGTTAATACATACCTCAACAGAGCCATTAAGAACATCCTCTGATTTGCATGTGTGACAATCTATTCAAATCTTTTAATATTCATTAACAGGGTGTCACTCACTTAGTAATGCTCCTGTGTAGACTGGGTTTCCAGTTAAATGAGGAGTCACAGTGAGCTGGATTTCTATCCATTGCCCGGGCAGCCAGCAGTAAAACCAGTAGAGAAAAAATGAAGAAGCAGCAAATTGCCAGTTGGGTAGCATGAGAAGTTAATAGTTAAAAGGAAATTAAATTATACAACAAAAAAATTGAATCTAATGTAAAACCATTTGTATACAGTGTAACTCACATAGATACTGGTGATTTCCATTTAGATTTAAATGACTTCTCTGTGCTCACATTTTTGATAAGCTTTTTTTTAAATCCTTATGTGTTCTTTTATTCTGGGGAAGGCACCAATGCTCAGTTAGTAATATATGAAATCAGCAAGGCTTAGAGATAAGAAAAAAGACTGCAGGAAGGCAATAAAAATGTAAACTGAATACTGGGAGAACAGATGCTTGCATTAAGCACATAGAGCCAGACCTTCAAAAATTAAAGAATTCCTGCTGACTTTAATCCCCCCCACAAGCATTTATATTAACAAATTGATATGGCATAAAGAAATGTTTTACTTTATAATTTTTTAACTCAAGAAATAAAAAAAACACATTTGCGCTATAACCTTAGATGTCAATGAGACATCATTCTAACGTAATGTGCAGCAACTGAATGAAACAAGTTTTTATGATAATAAGTTGAGAAGCAATAAAGAAACTATATTTACAGATAAACAGATGTTATAAACACATTAAGACTTAGCATTTTCAGTACTCACCCTTCAACTGTTGTTCATTTTCCAGTACTTTAATGTCATTTTCTCATGCTTTATTGTCTATTCCTTTACTATGCATCAAAATAAAGATAAAAATAAAGCTCTTCTTCATTTACAAATATACACATGTTGAAGAAATTTTGTTGTGTAAATAATATATTGCACAAAAATGCCAATTTTCACTGCAAATTCACCCAATAAATTGTTTGCATATGACTTTTATTGTAAGTTCTGTTGGAATAATTTCTCAGCAAAGACCAGAAACATAACATATAATATGCTAGAAAAACCTGACAAAAGTTTGCCTAATGTCAGCATATAAGAAATATGGTTTCCCTTTGTAAGCAAGTTTTAAAAAGTCAGACTTTGTTTTGCAGGTTTCCCACCTGATTTAAAATTAGAACTTTAGAACTCCTGTGGTGGGCTGGCACCCTGCCCAGGATTTGTTCCTGCCTTGCGCCCTGTGCTGGCTGGGATTGGCTCCAGCAGACCCCCGTGACCCTGTGTTAGAATAGAGCGGGTTGGACAATGACTGACTGACTTTTGAACTTTATTTGTCCCCAGGCATAAATTTAGCTTTTTACAGAAGCTCTTTAAATAAATAAATACATACATAGATAGATAGATAGATAGATAGATAGATAGATAGATAGATAGATAGATAGATAGATAGATAGATAGATAGATAGATAGATAGATAGATAGATAGATAGATAGATAGATAGATAGATAGATAGATGATAAGTAAGTAAGTAAGTAAATAAATAGATATACACACCTGCCATGTTCTGAACACACACCAGAACGACTAAAAAGAAAAAAGAAAACGTTTGACTTGCCAGTCCCAGTGAGGCATTATACAGATGAATTGCTGTTAATATAAAGGAGCCCCAGTAGCGTTTATTCACACACTTCTGATGAATGATTCTTTGGGTGAAAGTCCTCAGACTTAAAGTGTCACAGAGAGAGAATGTGCTGCATTGTTCATAATGGTACTCAGTTGTGTTTTCATTCTCTCCTCCACTACTACCTCCAGGGGTCCAGAGCATGTCCCATAACTGAGCCTGTTCTTTTAATTACATTGTTAATTTGGTGATATTACCAGCCCAGCACACCACAGTGTAGAAGATGGGTAGGATGTCACTAACCACATTAAAGGAATGCAGTCCCCAAAACAAAAAGAGCCTGCACTTTTTTATATAGTTCCTCTGTGTTCCGAGACCAGCCCAAACCGTCATTGGAATTTGGTTTACAAAGCCTTAAATAATCTCGCTCCATCCTATATTTCAGAATGCCTCTCACCTTATAGTCCAAATCGTACCCTTAGATCTACAAATGAGTGTCTGCTTATAATTCTAAGAGCTAAACTTAAAAGAAGGGGTGAGGCAGCCTTCTGCTGTTATGCACCTAAAATCTGGAATAGCTTACCGACAAAAATTTGCCAGGCTAATACGGTGGAGCACTTTAAAAAACTGCTAAAACCTCATTATTTTAACATGGCTTTCTCATAAGGCGGCACGGTGGTGCAGTGGTAGCGCTGCTGCCTCGCAGTTAGGAGACCAGGGTTTGCTTCCCAGGTCCTCCCTGCGTGGAGTTTGCATGTTCTCTCCGTGTCTGCGTGGGTTTCCTCCCACAGTCCAAAGACATGCAGGTTAGGTGCATTGGTGATTCTAAATTGTCCCTAGTGTGTGCTTGGTGTGTGGGTGTCCTGTGGTGGACTGGCGCCCTGCCTGGGATTTTTTCCTGTCTTGCGCCCTGTGCTGGCTGGGATTGGCTCCAGCAGACCCCCGTGACTCTGTGTTAGGATATAGCGGGATGGATGATGACTGACTATTTATTTTTAATTTTTTTTTAAATTCTTTAAAATTTTAATTCCCCTTGGAGACAAAAAAAGCATAAGCTAGCTGAGATATAAGTATAATTAAAATACAGTATTATAATGTCATGCTGACCTTTGCCGGCGCTGGCCCAATGGATCTCTCTCTCTTTACATTGCTCTTTTAGTTAGGTCATTTTTGTTAGAACAACAGGTTGTTGTTGCTGTTATGAAAGAAGATTTAACTGCTTGCAAGCTATTAAGTGTTAAAAACTGTTTTGCTATAATGGTAGGTTATTCATACAGGAGTCTGTCATAAGACAGGTTGCAGTAAGCTAACACAAGGCAACTTCCTTCTTTAGGAATGCGTCTGTTAGAAACAGGAAAGATGTCTTTTCCTTGTTTGGGGCCCCTCTTGACACATACACAAAAAAGAAATGGTTGGCTGAATTGATGAAATGCTTAGATGCTGTTTCATAAGTAAGGGGAGGGAGGAAAATGAATATTAAAAGCCGATTGAAACTGGAAAACTTGGCTCTTCTGCTTTGCAAAGTATGAATCCATGTATTCATCTGTGACTGAATAAAGACTGATTGATTGAACTATTCCTGTCTTCCTCGGGGGTTACTTCCACACTGTACTCGTTGGAACTGTTGAGTGCTGTGTTGTCAAGCAGTGCAGCAGGGATGTTGAGTGTTGAACTGGATTGTGATGCAGCAGGGTTGGTAACTGCGGCACTTTGGTGAGGTGATCTGTCCATCTTGTGTGGGCAGGTGAACCTTCTTGTGTGCAACCGCAGATCCTTTAGCTGTTATCCTTCACTGAACTGTTTCTGCAAATGGGGTTCCAGGACAGAATCTCAGCTATGAGCCTCTCCCTTCATTGCTGCTCTGTAACACATTTATGATCTTCCTCATTCTTTTCCTTTTTTCCAGCCCTTCTTCATACTGCACACCTGAGGTCAACTTGATCTACCACACTTTTCCCCAGGTCAATGAATCCAAAGCTCTGCCAGCAGTTGCACACCCAGACCAATGGACCTTAGCAGATATAGAAGTAAAGATGGAGCTGCAGAGTTATCAGTCTCTCATCTTTTTGTCCTTCCTGTACGGATGCTGAAACTGGCATTCCAGATCCTGGATGTCAGTCTCAAAACTCGCCAGCAACTGCTCAGAGAAGCCCAACAAGTCTATTTTTGTTCTCCACATTACTCTGTGCTTTGCTAAATCAGACTGTAGCTGTTCTTCTCGTTCCTGACACCAATGTAGTGCTGCACCAGTGCTTAACCAATGGATTCTCACTCTTTTACATTGATTGCTCTTTTAGGCAGCTCACTGTACTTAGAAAGGCAGCTCACTGTTGTTGCATTAATTGGAATTTTTACATATCACTTTGACAGGCTTGCCATTTTTGTAGGCTCTTCTGCAGCTGGAAGGAATGGTGGCTCTGAGGCCAGGGATCTGCGTTGGCAATTTGAAGGCTTTCGGTTCAAATCCCGTAAATTCCACAAATGATTCCACTCCATTGGGCCCTTGAGCAATGCCCTTAACCTGCAGTTGCTTTGTCCTGAGTATGACATTAACCTGCATCCAGGTCCTCCAACTTACAGGAACAACGTGGGGGTCGGTGGCAGGACTGGCATTCTAGCTACTGTAAAAAACCTTACACTGTTTCAGTGTGGTGCTGAGGTGTCACCCGCTGCACTCAGGTCCCAATCCAGGAGGTTTGTTGTGGGGTGGGTATCACTCTCTATCAGCGCATGCTCCCAACCCTCAGCAACTGGCTCATTTGAATGATATAGATAGATAGATAGATAGATAGATAGATAGATAGATAGATAGATAGATAGATAGATAGATAGATAGATAGATAGATAGATAGATAGATAGATAGATAGATAGATAGATAGATAGATAGATAGATAGATAGATAGATACTTTATTAATCCCAAGGGGAAATTCACATACTCCAGCAGCAGCATACTGATACAAAAAACAATATTAAATTAAAGAGTAATAAAAATGCAGGTAAAACAGACAATAACTTTGTATAATGTTAACGTTTACCCCCCCAGGTGGAATTGACGAGTCGCATAGTTTGGGGGAGGAACAATCTCCTCAGTCTGTCAGTGGAGCAGGACAGTGACAGCAGTCTGTCGCTGAAGCTGCCCCTCTGTCTGGAGATGATACTGTTTAGTGGATGCAGTGGATTCTTCATACCATACCATACCATACCATTTTTATTTGTTAAGCGCTTAAAAACACAGCATTACAACTGACCGAAGCGCTGTACAGTTAAAACAAGCAAGACTAAAAGCAAAATATTAAAAACAAACATTAAGAGAGAATTAAAACAGAGACACTAAAAACAGGTCAGGGGACCCAATAAAACAGAGAAATAGCAAAAAGCAAGTGGAAATAAGACAGGTTAAGAATTAAAAGCCAGTGTGAAGAAGTGCGTTTTTAGGTGTGATTTGAATGTGGCGACTGAAGCGGCTTGCCTAACCACTAAAGGTAAGGAGTTCCAGAGCCTGGGTGCACAGATGGAAAAAGCCCTTTCACCACGAACTTTAAAACGTGCCTTGGGAACGGTTAGGAGCAGCTGATCTGCGGATCTAAGAACACGAGGGGGATTGTGACGATGGAGCAAGACACTCAAATAGGCAGGGGCTAGACCATTTAGTGCCTTATAGGTTAAGAGGAGTATCTTAAAATCAATTCTGAATCTAACCGGCAGCCAGTGTAGGGTTTTTAAAATCGGTGTAATGTGTTGGCTTCTGCTGCTTCCAGTTAAAAGCCTTGCAGCCGCATTTTGAACTAATTGGAGTCTAGAAAGAGTGGCTTTACTAATACCATATAGGCAGGAATTAGAAGAGTCGAGCCGGGACGTAATGAATGCATGGATTACTGATTCCAGGAGGTGGTAAGACAGAATTGGTTTGAGTTTGGCAATTCGCCTGAGATGGAAAAAGCAGGATTTTACTGTGCTGTTGACTTGAGCATCCATTTTCAGGACCATATCCATTTTGATTCCAAGATTGGAAACAGACGAAGTTACTGGAATGGGAAGAAAGTCGAGGCTAAGGGGTAGGGTCTGTTTGCGGTCAGGACTAAAAACAATGACCTCGGTTTTTGAATCGTTCAGGTGAAGAAAGTTTACAGCCAGCCAGTCCTTAATGTCAGATAAGCAGTCGAGAAGAGGTTTAGTGGAATCAGTTGACTTGAGGGAGAAATAAATTTGGCAGTCATCAGCATATAGGTGATACGAGATTGCCTAAAGGCCACCTAAAGGCAGGATGTAAATTGAAAAAAGTAGTGGCCCCAAAATGGAACCCTGGGGGACACCACATGGGAGTGGGACTGATTCAGATGAAAAATCGTCTAGCATGACTCTAAGAGTCCTGTTGCAGAAATATGACCTGAACCAGTCGAGGGCTAAGCCAGATACACCAGCCCAGGATTTGAGTCGGGAGATCATGATGTCGTGGTCGATTGTATTGAAGGCAGCAGATAAATCGAGAAGAACCATAATCACGTAGAGTCCTGAGTCCAATGCCAAAAGGACATCATTTAGGACACGTAAATGCACGGTTTCTGTGCTGTGTTGGGGCCTAAAGCCTGACTGAAAAAGGTCCATTACCTGATGGTCCTGTAGGTGATGAATTAATTGCTCATAAACTACTTTTTCGAGTAATTTTGACAGGAAAGGTAGTTTAGAAATTGGACGAAGATTGGAGAATACGGCAGGGTCAAGATCAGGTTTTTTCACGATTGGATGTACAACTGCGTTTTTGAAAGCACGAGGAACTATAGCCAAAGATAGACTACTAGTTATGATCTTTAAGACATCATATCGAATCACAGGAAAGACATCTTTCAGCAGTCTGGATGGCACCACATCGTCCGGAGAGCCTGAAGGCTTCATTGAGGCGACGATTTTTTCCAGATGGGGGAGCGAAATGGGTTCAAAGCTGGTGAGGGAGCCGTGTACAGGAACGGCTAAATCAACAGAGCCAGAAGAAGAAATGGAGATCTGGGATCTAATGTTCGTGACCTTATCCAGAAAAAACGTAAGGATCTGATTACAAAGAGCATTGGAGGGAGAAGAGAAAACATTTGCAGCTGGAGAGAGGACAGCATTCAGTGTTTTGTATAAGACACGTTGATTGCCACAATTTTTTGAGATGATGTCAGATGATTGATAGGAGCCTGCTGAGCGCCCGTCACTCTGCCACAGATGTTAAACTGTCCAGCTCCATGCTTACAATAGAGCCTGCCTTCCTCACCAGTTTGTCCAGGTGTGAGGCGTCCTTCTTCTTAATGCTGCCTTCCCAGCACACCACCGCGTAGAAGAGGGCACTCGCCACAACCGTCTGATAGAACATCTGCAGCATCTTATTGCAGATGTTGAAGGACGCCAGTCTTCTAAGGAAGTATAGCCGGCTCTGTCCCCTCTTGCACAGAGAATCAGTATTGGCAGTCCAGTCCAATTTATCATCCAGCTGCACTCCCAGGTATTTATAGGTCTGCACCCTCTGCACACAGTCACCTCTGATGATCACGGGGTCCATGAGGGGTCTTGGCCTCCTAAAATCCACCCCCAGCTCCTTGGTTTTGCTGGTGTTCAGATATAATGCCAGCTCGTACTATTGGTGTCTCATCACCAGGCTGATGCAACTAATTAGTGCCGCTATAATATGATAGAATTAATGGTTTGATTCTGGATGTACAGATTCCCACATTAATGCTTAATTGCAGCAAACTTTGCCACTGAACTTAGACTGCAGGACCATACTAACCATTTCTAAGCTGAAATGAACCCAAAGCAGTGGCTTCTGCCCTCTTAGAAGACCAACTTACAGTGCATCCGCAAAGTATTCACAGCACATCACTTTTTCCACATTTTGTTATGTTACAGCCTTATTCCAAAACGGATTAAATTCATTTTTTTCCTCAGAATTCTACACACAACACCCCATAATGACAATGTGAAAAATGTTTAATGAGGTTTTTGCAAATTTATTAAAAATAAAAAAAATGAGAAAGCACATGTACATAAGTATTCACAGCCTTTGCCGTGAAGCTCGAAATTGAGCTCAGGTGCATCCTGTTTCCCCTGATCATCCTTGAGATGTTTCTGCAGCTTAATTGGAGTCCATCTGTGGTAAATTCAGTTGATTGGACATGATTTGGAAAGGCACACACCTATCTATATAAGGTCCCACAGTTGACAGTTCATGTCAGAGCACAAACCAAGCATGAAGTCAAAGGAATTGTCTGTAGACCTCCGAGACAGGATTGTCTCGATGCACATATCTGGGGAAGGTTACATAAAAATTTCTGCTGCTTTGAAGGTCCCAATGAGCACAGTGGCCTCCATCATCCGAAAGTGGAAGAAGTTCGAAACCACCAGGACTCTTCCTAGAGCTGGCCAGCCGTCTAAACTGAGCGATCGGGGGAGAAGGGCCTTAGTCAGGGAGGTGACCAAGAACCCGATGGTCAATCTGTCAGAGCTCCAGAGGTCCTCTGTGGAGAGAGGTGAACCTTCCAGAAAGACAACCATCTCTGCAGCAATCCACCAATCAGGCCTGTATGGTAGAGTGGCCAGACGGAAGCCACTCCTTAGTAAAAGGCACATGGCAGCCCACCTGGAGTTTGCCAAAACGCACCTGAAGGACTCTCAGACCATGAGAAAGAAAATTCTCTGGTCTGATGAGACAAAGATTGAACTCTTTGGTGTGAATGCCAGGTGTCATGTTTGGAGGAAACCTGGCATCATCCCTACAGTGAAGCATGGTGGTGGCAGCATCATGCTGTGGGGATGTTTTTCAGCGGCAGGAACAGGGAGACTAGTCAGGATAAAGGGAAAGATGACTGCAGCAATGTACAGAGACATCCCGGATGAAAACCTGCTCCAGAGCGCTCTTGACCTCAGACTGGGGTGACGGTTCATCTTTCAGCAGGACAACGACCCTAAGCACACAGCCAAGATATCAAAGGAGTGGCTTCAGGACAACTCTGTGAATGTCCTTGAGTGGCCGAGCCAGAGCCCAGACTTGAATCCGATTGAACATCTCTGGAGAGATCTTAAAATGGCTGTGCACCGACGCTTCCCATCCAACCTGATGGAGCTTGAGAGGTGCAGCAAAGAGGAATGGGCAAATTTGGCCAATGATAGGTGTGCCAAGCTTGTGGCATCATATTCAACAAGACTTGAGGCTGTAATTGCTGCCAAAGGTGCATCGACAAATTATTCAGCAAAGGCTGTGAATACTTATGTACATGTGATTTCTCAGTTTTTTTATTTTTAATAAATTTGCAAAAATCTCAAGTAAACGTTTTTCACGTTGTCATTATGGGGTGTTGTGTGCAGAATTCTGAGGAAAAAAATTAATTTAATCCATTTTGGAATAAGGCTGTAACATAACAAAATGTGGAAAAAGTGATGCACTGTGAATACTTTCTGGATGCACTGTAAAACATCTGTTCCTGTAGTTTAAGCAAATGAGTATTGTGGAAAATAATTTGAACCCTGGCTTGGTGTGCATCCAACATGAGATAAAGATATGGAATCTAAAGGTTGAACTAACGTTATTACTTCCTGGATTAGTGCCAAATCTTCTGTCCTGCTAAGCATATATTAATGAATAAATATGAAATATAATAACCCTTTCATGAGATATAAGAATGTTATGTTGCAATTGAGCTTGAGTATTAAAGAAATGTTTGGATAAGATTTGCAAAGAACATTTAAGTTGGCTGTAGCAAATAAGTATGCATTAAATGTTTTAAGGATTTAGGAATGTAGCAAAACTAAGCAGCTTGAAAATAGTTTAAAGTAGCCAAAGTGTTTAATATTTTGGTAAAAAGCAAGTGCGGGTTTTAAAATATATAAGAGATAAAGCGGAAATGTATTCTTTTCTCTAGTGCACTTGCTGTGACACTTGTGGTTTAGTGAATTTCCTGCTAGACAGACAGGGAATTTGTGGTTAACTGTGCTCTCCCGAAATAAATCAACTGTGCAACAACTACCAAGCCAGTCTGTAGCAAAGTGCTTTAATATAAATTTTTAAGTCAAGTACATATGGTTTAGTGGAGCTAATGGACTAACAGTAAACTTTGTGGACCTGGGTTATTTAGGATCATACAAGGTATCCTGTTAGCAACAAAAATGTAACCAATGTAATGTAAAAATGTAACCTATCACAGTAAAGGTTTTTGCTGATACAATGAATTTCTTGGAAATATTGTGTAATAGATGAAGTGTTATAGGAACACAGCATTAGTTCCTCTTGGTAACATTTACTCACTGCCACTCTAGTGTCTATGTTGCCAAGCTGTTTTGCCTGTCTAAGGTAAAGTCATCCCTGATGGAGGATCACAGGAATCGTCGGGTAGAGGGGTTCTTTCATTGGATTGGCTGGCCCAGCGCTTTTTCAGCTGTGGAATGGCCAAATAGGGGAGACAGCTTGATGGCTGAGGTCTCCAGGACTCTAAACAAATCCAAATCCTATTATGTGATATCATTTACTATTAAATTCTGCTCCATACTTGTATAATTTTTATACTGTATTGAGGGTTTGTTCTGTTCTGTGTATTGTATTGTATTGACCCCCTTCTTTTTGACACCCACTGCACACCCAACCTACCTGGAAATGGGTCTCTTTTTGAACTGCCTTTCCCAAGGTTTCTTCCATTTTTTCCCTACAAGGTTTTTTTGGGAGTTTTTCCTTGTCTTCTTAGAGAGTCAAGGCTGGGGGGCTGTCAAGAGGCAGGGCCTGTTAAAGCCCATTACAGCACTTCTTGTGAGATTTTGGGCTTTACAAAAATAAATTGTATTGTATTGTATTGTATTGTGGGTGGCATGGTGGCGCAGTGGGTAGTGCTGCTGCCTCACAGTTAGGAGACCCAGGTTCATTTCCCGGGTACTCCCTGCGTGGAGTTTGCATGTTCTCCCCGTGTCTGCGTGGGTTTCCTCCAGGTACTCCGGTTTCCTCCCACAGTCCAAAGACATGCAGGTTAGTTGTATTGGCAATTCTAAATTGTCCCTAGTGTTTGCTTGGGGTGTGTGTGTGTGCATGCCCTGCGGTGGGCCCAGGGTTTGTTTCCTGCCTTGCACCCTGTTTTGGCTGGGATTGGCTCCAGCAGACCCCCGTGACCCTGTAGTTAGGATATAGCAGGTTGGATGATGGATGGATGGATTGGATTGTATTGTATGTGCTGTTACCTCTTTAAAAAATAAAAGACCAAGCTTCCTCCTGCCTGTTTCATTGACTGATTGTGCATTCCCAAGGAGCAAACTAAGGTTGGGGGACCATAACTTCTACAGCAGAGCATGTGGAGTATGTCAGGATTTCATTAGAAGGTTCCCTAATATAGTGGAAATATCCTCAAAGCATACCTAATGTATACATCAATTGCATGGAAAACTAAAGTGCCGTATATATTCACCTATAAGTTAGGTCTTGAAACCCGAAAAATCGATCATAAAATCAGAACCCAACTTATGCGACCATTCAGAAATGCGACACTTAATTATTATTATTATTTTTTTTTACATTTCTTGCTTCCTCCAATCTCACATCAGTTTCTCAGACACATCGAGCGTAGTTACCAATTTCTTTCACCACTTCAACGACTTTTAATTTAAAACATCCATCCAACCATTTTCCAACCCGCTGAATCCGAACACAGGGTCACGGGGGTCTGCTGGAGCCAATCCCAGCCAACACAGGGCACAAGGCAGGAACCAATCCCAGGCAGGGTGCCAACCCACCGCAGGACACACACAAACACACACTAGGGCCAATTTAGAATCACCAGTCCACCTAACCTGCATGTCTTTGGACTGTGGGAGGAAACTGGAGCGCCCGGAGGAAACCCACGCAGACAACATGCAAACTCCATGCAGGGAGGACCCTGGAAGCGAACCCAGGTCCCCAGATCTCCCAACTGCGAGGCAGCAGCCCTACCCACTGCGCCACCGTGCTGCCCTAATTTAAAACAAGCTTCATATTTTCTCCTGATGGAACGCTCCATCGTAGATAAGGGATGCTTTTACGATAAAGGTGTATGAGGGTGTGAAATACAAAAAACACAAAACAGTGCAAACGTCGCTTCAGAATAGTTCGGGTATTACCGTGTGGTCACGTAGGCACAATACATACAAAAAAAAGGCAATGTGCTCCACAGTAACTCTCTCAGGTGGGCGTTAGCATATCATAATTTCTTGGACCAATAGTGTGAGTTTTCCGCATTCAACTTATATGACCGACATTATAAAATACCAGAAATTATACTGTAAAATCAACCCCAACTAATCCGCAGGAGTGCTCATCGCGAGTAAATATGATAATATTCAACTGGAATTGCTTATAACACATTTATTTATAAAAAGTAGCATATGTTACAAAAGAGTAATTTATTAATTATGAGTTTTAATTTCATACTTTATTGATATCTTTAAATTTTAAGTTATTCTAGGTAGGGAAAAAAACAGATGTCTAGGAAACAGGCAAAAAATGTATTGTAAGTTTTTTTAATGCACGTTCTATAACATGTGGCTGTCAAGTGAATAGACCTCTTATATATTTTATTGTCAGGAGTCCACATGTTTATGAGAAGAAAGCACGCATAATAAGGAAATGGGGTATAGAGAATAATATGCGTAGGCAAATGTAAGCATATGCTAAGGTAATCCTTGGCTTCTTAAAAATGATTCTTTTGTCATGTGGCGATGGTCATGTAGTAACTGTGTTGCAAGTCAGGGCACAAAGGTGTGGGGATGCCAGTGCTGGAGCCTCACATGCATCTGTGATAGGTTCTGCTCCTCCTTTCTGACAGCAGTCTCTCTCTTCACATCTCACACTGACTAATGTGACATTCTGAAAAAGACTCAGCAGGTGGACGGATGCAACACAACAGTTGGATTTGCTTATCACTTCACAACATGCACATTTTGCAGTATCATTAGCTGCCTCAAATGTAAAACGTATTTCCGATAACAATCTCAAAAAAACAAGACATTCACTGCAGCTACAAGGTCAGCTGATTCTGATGGCAAAGGTCTCTATAGCCTGCACTCACAGCAAGGTTGGCATAGTGGAGCAAAGAGTACAGGTGTGGGGGAGAGTGGAGGTAGAAGGAGAAGCAGAAGCACACCCAGCATGACTTCACAGAACAACCTGCCAGCGAGCTCTCCACACTTTGGAAGGAAGATTATGGAAATTATCAAAAATAGCTCAGTTTGTAAAGAAAGCTCCTACTGGCACAGGAGGAGAGACAGAAAACTTTATTATAAGAATAAACTCTCAAAGTGAAGCAAAAGACACACTGTGTTAAAAAAATGTGTTACCTTAACAAATAGAAAAACTTACGCAGAGGAACAATATTTTTTTCCTTCCAGTTATTTCAAACATTTACAGTGGTGTGAAAAACTATTTTTTCACACTTCCTGATTTCTTATTCTTTTGCATGTTTGTCACACAAAATGTTTCTGATCATCAAACACATTTAACCATTAGTCAAATATAACACAAGTAAACACAAAATGCAGTTTGTAAATGGTGGTTTTCATTATTTAGGGAGAAAAAAAAATCCAAACCTACACGGCCCTGTGTGAAAAAGTAATTGCCCCCTTGTTAAAAAATAATCTAACTGTGGTGTATCACACCGGAGTTCAATTTCCGTAGCCATCCCCAGGCCTGATTACTGCCACACCTGTTTCAATCAAGAAATCACTTAAATAGGAGCTGCCTGACACAGAGAAGTAGACCAAAAGCACCTCAAAAGCTAGACATCATGCCAAGATCCAAAGAAATTCAGGAACAAATGAGAACAGCAGTAATTGAGATCTATCAGTCTGGTAAAGGTTATAAAGCCATTTCTAAAGCTTTGGGACTCCAGCGAACCACAGTGAGAGCCATTATCCACAAATGGCAAAAACATGGAACAGTGGTGAACCTTCCCAGGAGTGGCCGGCCGACCAAAATTACCCCAAGAGCGCAGAGACGACTCATCAGAGAGGTCACAAAAGACCCCAGGACAACGTCTAAAGAACTGCAGGCCTCACTTGCCTCAATTAAGGTCAGTGTTCATGACTCCACCATAAGAAAGAGACTGGGCAAAAACGGCCTGCATGGCAGATTTCCAAGACGCAAACCACTGTTAAGCAAAAAGAACATTAGGGCTCGTCTCAATTTTGCTAAGAAACATCTCAATGATTGGCAAGACTTTTGGGAAAATACCTTGTGGACTGATGAGACAAAAGTTGAACTTTTTGGAAGGCAAATGTCCCGTTACATCTGGCGTAAAAGGAACACAGCATTTCAGAAAAAGAACATCATACCAACAGTAAAATATGGTGGTGGTAGTGTGATGGTCTGGGGTTGTTTTGCTGCTTCAGGACCTGGAAGGCTTGCTGTGATAGATGGAACCATGAATTCTACTGTCTACCAAAAAATCCTGAAGGAGAATGTCCGGCCATCTGTTCGTCAACTCAAGCTGAAGCGATCTTGGGTGCTGCAACAGGACAATGACCCAAAACACACCAGCAAATCCACCTCTGAATGGCTGAAGAAAAACAAAATGAAGACTTTGGAGTGGCCTAGTCAAAGTCCTGACCTGAATCCAATTGAGATGCTATGGCATGACCTTAAAAAGGCGGTTCATGCTAGAAAACCCTCAAATAAAGCTGAATTACAACAATTTTGCAAAGATGAGTGGGCCAAAATTCCTCCAGAGCGCTGTAATAGACTCATTGCAAGTTATCTCAAACGCTTGATTGCAGTTATTGCTGCTAAGGGTGGCCCAACCAGTTATTAGGTTCAGGGGGCAATTACTTTTTCACACAGGGCCATGTAGGTTTGGATTTTTTTTTCTCCCTAAATAATAAAAACCACCATTTACAAACTGCATTTTGTGTTTACTTGTGTTATATTTGACTAATGGTTAAATGTGTTTGATGATCAGAAACATTTTGTGTGAGAAACATGCAAAAGAATAAGAAATCAGGAAGGGGGCAAATAGTTTTTCACACCACTGTAATTTTCAAAGTCATCATTAATTATTAGTCGGTGACTTTTGTAACAGGTAATGCTAATGTATTCTCGTATTTTTCTGAGTATCTTTTAAGTAAAGGAAGAAAAAGCTGCAATAGTAAAGTATTGTTCCATTTTAGATCTACAACTGCAGTTCCTGCTAATTCAGTTTCTCATTGGTTGCTACTCATCCTTGTGGATGAGTGAGGAAGTGCAAGTACCAAGCAAAGAAATGTTGGGGTGCCAATTCAGTCATCCCTGTTTACTTCTTAAATGAAGAACAAAAGTACAATGGCGTAGAGACAACAAAACAAATTAAACAAAAATTAGTCCCAGTTGGGCATCATGTTGCTCTTTGTTTAGGTCAATTGCGTAGGAGATCTGTCGTGCTCTGTTCACAGAGTAACACCTCCTGAGGTCAAACCCATGATTTAAAGGTGCGGTGCCCTCACTGGGTGTTCTCTCACTACTGTGTGAGGAAAAGAAGAGGACATGATTAGTAACAGCCCTCTATTCATCCCAGTGCGGTATCACAAACCTTAGAGAAGCCCTGAGGGTGATCCACAGACATGCATGCATGACACCCCCTTTTGGTGTATTTTACATTTACATTTATTTTCTTAGCAGATTTCTTTATCCAGAGTTCTAGGTTCAGGGTTTTTATTTAGTCATTTTGCGTAAGATAACATGGAATTTGCTTTTTCAGTTGCATTCCATAACAGAGTGAAATGAATATAAAACTAACAAATAGAGACAAGACTGCACTGAAATTCTAAAATTTACATCATTTGAAAAACAGATAATTTGCTAACTACTTTTAGAAGTTTAATACCTAAATGGTTACATGACACATATGAAAACTCTACACCTGTGTAATTTTTATTATCTGTGATATTCTATATCAAAAATACATACGGCACTGGAAAGAATGGAATTTCTAGAGTGGTTTGTGCGGGTCTTTACAGCGGCTACCCTTCCTGATTTACTGAAGTTTAATTTCTGCATGTAATGGGTGTCTGTCATCAGTGGAGGTGATTTCCAGTTTTTTTTAACATTGTCCTCTGACACGCACTTACCATATCTGGAGTATAGAGGAGCATGATGTTAATAGTGGCAGGAGAGATGGTTTTCACTGACTCCTTGAGCACCTCGTAATGGTGTCACCAATAGCACCCATTTTCTAGTGCCTGCATCTGCTAAGGATATGCTCCAGAGCCCCTCTTCTTTGACACAATGGCCATGTTGGTATTTCTGCCCCCCTCCACATGTAGAGGTTGGATGGGCTAGAAAGAACGTCATAGACAGACCATACCAGGAACAAAATATCTTGGGGTGTTGTTTTCCAAAACTTGGAGAATGAGCTCCACTGTTTCCTTAAGATGGGAAGGGGTGAAGTGGGGTGGGTGCCGGCAGGCTGGGGACTTCATTCTCTTTCTGATGTTATACTTTTCTCATTTGGTTGTTCCTCATTTTTTTTTCCTTTTCTCTTTAAAAATGAATTTAAAATTGCTTACAAAAAAAGCAGTTTGTTACAATGATGTTGGGAATTCTGCCTTTTTGGGGAGTGATTAAAAATGTCCACATGATACACAATACTTCTTTTCATAGATGGAATTCTCATACAATTTTAAATAAACTAGTGTACTTAACCTTTTTAAAAAAGTAAAAATTTTAATAATATATTTGAGGCATCCACAGTAATGTTACTCATAAATGTAAATTACATCTTTCTTTACGGCCCAAATATATTGTTTCAGCCGTTTATTATTGTGTATAATCTTGGTTACCTAAGCCTGACAATGAATTCTTTGGAACGGTGAAAGGTTGGTAGTACTCTACATTACAGAGACCCCATACAATGCCTTTGGTCTAGTTTTGTAAAGTGCACCTTTTCTTTGGACATATTGACTTGTTATAGCTCATGGAAGGCCAGTCGATGCTTTACTTAAGGCAGCTGATTTCACCCCAGTCGTGATTCCAGTAAAAGAAAGCAACCTTTTGTATCATCAAGTTCTTCCATGAGAACCCTGAATCCAATAAGGACTGATCATTTGTGTTAGGTAGAATGCCTAGAGGGCGCTGGGTGGTCTCATTGCCTGGAACCCCTGCAGATTTTATTTTTTTTTCTCCAGCCATCTGGAGTTTTTTTGTTTTTTCTGTCTTCCCTGACCATCGGACCTTACTTTTATTCTATGTTAATTAGTGTTCCCTTATTTTAAATCTCATTTATTTTGTCTTTTTTCTCTTTCTTCATCATGTAAAGCACTTTGAGCTGCATTATTTGTATGAAAATGTGTTATATAAATAAATGTTGTTGTAGAGACATGTATAAGGTGTTTAAATTATATATTTAAATATATACAGTATGTACAAGTGTTTCAATTATATACTGAAAATGTATACAGTAAGTACACATACAGAAAGTGTCAAAACAAGTCAAAAAGAGCAGGGTCTGCTGGGTGCTCTTTATTCTTACTAATATTCATGCTATGACTGTGGTCGTCACTGACCAAAATTCACAAGAACTGAACATACAAACCAATATGAAAAAAATCTGCCAAAAACAAAAAGAAGAAAAAGACAGTGGCACAAAGTCTTAGTGAGGCAGAAATATCAGAAAGACATGAAATAGGATCCTCATGCAGTGATTAGTTTAAGCACAGCTTCATTACTGAAGTGTAAAATTACCAAGGTAATGGCATGGAAAAAATTGTCAGTGTAACCCAGAAAGAGCACTCATTACATATTGGTTATAGACCAGTTGATTCAAGTAAATGAAGTGAAAATTCACTGGTAAAAATACAATTGCTTCATATAATGTTCAACTGACTGTAAACCCCTGCTTTTCTGCCATAGCTGAGGTACAGCTTCTCTGTGATGGGTTCAAGGAGAATTTGAAATCTGACCATTACAATAAACGAAAATGTAGAGGGTTAAGAAAAACTCTAAATTGAAGACATGTGGCTTGGGAAAAATCAGTTAGTATAGTATAGCTCAGTGTCATGATTCAGCTGGGCAAATAATAAAAAAAAATTGCAAGATTACTAATTTAGATACTATATGTAGGAATATAGTATATAAATAAAGGAATATAAAGGAAACAGAAGAGAGAGTAGGGGTTAGTACAGATTTTAGATCCACAATGAATAGTTATTATAATGAATTGGATATACAGAGTATCAGGATTAAATTACAGTGAAGTTATGAGAAGGTCATGTTAAAGTAATGTGTTTTCAGCAGTTTTTTAAAGTGCTCCACTGTATTAGCCTGGCAAATTCCTATTGGCAGGCTATTCCAGATTTTAGTTGCACAACAGCAGAAGGCTGCCTCACCACTTCTTTTAAGTTTTGCTCTTGGAATTCTAAGGAGACACTCATTTGAGGATCTGAGGTTACGATTTGGAATATAAGATGTCAGACATTCCGATATATAAGATGGAGCGAGATTATTTAAGGCTTTATAAACCATAAGCAGAATTTTAAAGTCAATCCTGAATTACACAGGTAACCAGAGTAGTGACATCAAAACTGGAGAAATGTGCTCGGATATGCTTTTCCTGGTTAGGATTCTAGCAGCTGCATTCTGCACTAGTTGCAAACGATTTATGTCTTTTTTGGGTATTCCTGAGAGGATTGTGTTACAGTAATCTAGCCGACTGAAAACAAACGATTTTAATGATGCACAAAGACATCATTGTGTTTCTCATCATATGTCTTGTCCATTGTAAAATTTTATGTAAAAAGCACTGAGCAGACAGAACAGCTTAATATTGACTTGTAATTCTGTTCAATGATTTAAAGACATTAAGACAGGATTGTAATTTTGACATACTTATTTACCAATTGTATTTTAATATGGTTTTAGTAGACCTTTAGTAGACCATTGACAAAAAAGTTGGGTTGCTGTGTAAAATGTAAATAAAAACAGAATGTGATGATCTGCAAATCGTGTAAACCATGTATTTCTTTGAAAATAGAACAAAGGCAACATGTCAAATGTTAAAATTGACAAAATGAATTGTTTTATGGAAAATACAAACTTATTTTGAATTTGATGCCGGCAAAAATTATTTGCAAATGATCACATTCGTGTCCTGGGTATGACGTTAAACTGTATCCGGCCCTGCAAGCGGTCCTCCAACTTGCAGGGAAATCATGGGGGTTGGTGGCAGGATTAGCACACCAGCCACCGTAAAAAAACTTCACAAAGCTCCGAGACTACAGAAAGGACTTCTTGTTGCTCTCCGGGGGAGTAGCTCTGCTGCAGCCACCCTTAGGAAGGCTGCTCGCATCATGAAGGGGATGGGGGAAAGCCCTCAGGAGCCCCATCCCTGGAAGAGTCGAAACCGTTGGAGAGCCATTAAGGTCAGGTCTGTTGGGGACCAGAAGTGGTGTGGTGCTGAGGCATCACCCGCTGCACGGCAGAACTTGGGTCCCAATTTGAGGTGGCCCATACGGGTGGGTGCATGGAACGTCTTGTCTCTCCGACAAGATGATCATCTTCCTCTGCTGTCGGAGGAGCTGCATAAACTCCGCATTTCAGTGGCGGCACTCTCTGAGGTGTGCAGACTGGGGACTGGCCAGATCTCTGTAGGTGGATACATCTTTTATTGGTCTGGTCGGTCTGATGGCTGTCATACTCAGGGAGTAGCTGTTGATGTAGAGGATTGGCTTCTTCTGATGGTGTCCGATGTCACTCCTTTCAATGAGCATATTATGGGACTCAGATTACGGCACTCCCTGGGTGCTTTGTCTTTTGTCTCAGTGTATGCTCCGACCGCGGTGAGTGATGTCTCGGTGAAGGAGACATTTTATTATATGCAAAACTGCAGGGTTTACAGAAGTGCCCAGTCTGTGAATTCTGACCACAGACTTGTTGTTGCTAATCTTAGGCTCCAGCTTACGTCCAGCAGGTTACCACCTACTAGGAAAATTAGCCTGGACTTGGTCAGACTCTAAGACCAGGCTGTTTCGAATGAGTTTGCACGCAGTTTGTGTGAGGAACTTTCAGATTTTGGTACGACTGCTGATCCTAATGTGATGTTGGAGACCTTCCGTGACAAGACCCTGAAGGTTGCTGAGGGTTGTGTTGGTGCTACTGGTGTTCCCAGAAGGAGGTGTTTCATCTCACAGGGCACCCTGGATATCATCGAGAGGAGTCGCAGCGCATGGCTCAATGGCAACTCTGGTCTGTGCCGGGAACTGAGAACGACGGCTGTGAGGGCTCTGAGGGCAGATAAAGAGGCGTTTGTTAGAGGAATCTGTAAGCAAATGACACACCATCTGTGGTCTAGCGACCCACGTCCTGCTTACAGAGGAAACAAAGCATTACGCACATCTGAATCTGTTCCTCAGAGAGTCGCAGTCAGGGAGGCTGATGGAACGGTCCTTATGGATGACACTGCAGTTGTGATCCGCTGGGCTGGGTACTTTGAGCAGTTGTTCAAAGCTGATCGTCTGGCTAGGACGTTGGATATCTCTGGGTCCACGGTTCTTGAGGCTGATCCTCCAATTAGCTGTGAACCACCCAGTCTCACTGAGATTGCACACGTGGTGAACCAGCTGAGGGGGGAAAGGCTGCAGTGAACTGTGGTATCCGGGGTGAACTTCTTCAGGCTGGTGGTAAGGATGTCCTCCTGGCATTGCAAGCAATCTTTGCTTCCATTTGGGAGGCTGGCAACATCCCAACTGACTGAAAAACGGGACTTGTCATCCCTATCTGGAAAGGGAAGGGTGATCGCCTGGATTGCAGCAACTACAGGGGGATAACACTGCTCTTGGTGCCGGGTAAGGTCCTTGCTAGGGTCATCCTCAATAGGATCCATGATCATTTGTTCACCTACCAGCGACCGGAACAGTCTGGTTTTACGCCTAAGAAGTCTACCATCGACCGCATCCTGACACTGAGGGTTCTCATGGAGCGCAAACGCGAATATCGGCAGAGTTTCTTTGCAGCCTTTGTCAATTTTCGCAAAGCGTTTGACTCAGTTGATCGAGCTGCCCTGTGGGACATCTTGAGGGTTTGTGGGATCCCCCCGAGGTTGCTGGATATCATGGCTGGCCTGTACACTGGTACTGTGAGTGCTGTGCAGAGTGGAGGCAGGACCTCTGCTTTTTTCCCAGTTGATTCTGTGGTTTGTCAGGGGTGTGTTCTTGCTCCTACTCTGTTCAATGCTTGTATGAACTGGGTGTTGGGCAAGGTCGGGGGGTCCAGCGGCTGTGGGGCATCTGTTGGTGAAGAAAGATTCACGGATCTTGACTTTGCTGACAATGCTGTAATCTTTGCGGAGTCGATGGAGAATCTGATCGGGGTGCTCGAGAGACTGAGTGAGAAGTCTGAGTGTCTGGGCTTGCGAGTGTCATGGATAAAAACCAAGATCCAGGCCTTTAATGACCTCTTGGGCACAGCCATCAGCAGTGTGTCTGTTTGCGGAGAGAGTGTTGACTTTGTTGAGAGGTTTACTTACCTTGGCAGTGACATTCATGTCTCTGGTGACTCCTGTTAAGTCAGTAGACGGATTGGGAGAGCATGGGGGGGTCATGAGGTCGCTGGAAAGGGGTGTGTGGCGCTCCTGATATCTATGCAAAAGGATGAAGGTCCAAGTCTTTAGAGTCCTGGTGCTTCATGTCTTACTTTATGGTTGTGAGACATGGACGCTATCCAGTGACCTGAGACGAAGACTGGACTACTTTGGTACTGTGTCGCTCCGGAAAATACTTGGGTACTGTTGGTTTGACTTTGTGTCGAATGAGCGGTTGCTCATGGAGTCCCAAATGAGGCACATTACCTGCATTGTGAGGGAGCATCAGTTACGGCACTACGGCAATGTGGCGCATTTCCCCATGGGTGATCCGGCTCATAAGATCCTCATTGTTGGGGACCCAAGTGGCTAGACCAGGCCAAGGCGTCGCCCACGTAACACCTGGCTGCAGCAGATAGAGGGTCATTTCCAGAGGGTAGGACTGGACTGCGTGTCTGCCTGGGGGGTTGCCAACCGGGATCCCGAGCTGTTTCAACGTGTAATGGGTGCGGCAATGCACTGCACCAGTGCATGCTCCTTAACTTACCTTGACATTCTGTTTTGATTTACATTTTACACATTGTCTGAACTTTTTTGGAAATGGAACATATTATACTGATCTACCACAACATTAAACCCATCAGCCTAAAATTGTGTAGTTTCCCCTTGTGCCACCAAAACTACTTTGGCCCATCATGGCATGGACTCCACAAGACCTCTAAAGGTGTCCTGTGGTTTCTGGCACAAAGATATTAGCAGCAGATCAGTTCAGTTGTAAGTGGTGAGGTGGGGACTCCATGGATCAGACCTGTTTTTCCATCACATTCCACGTTTACTACATTGGATTGAGATCAGGGAAATTTGGAGACCATTTCAATACCTTCGAGTACTTGACACGTTCCTCTAACCCTGCCAAAAAAGGCCTTGGCATTAGGGAATACCACTGACATGAAGGGGTGTATGTGATCTCCAACAATCTTTAGGTAAGTGGTACATGAAAAAATAGCATTCACAATAATGCCAGGACCCAAGGTTTTCTAGTAGAACATTGCACAGCCCATCATGCTGTCTCTGCTGGCTTAACTTCTTCCCATAGTGCATCCTGTTGCCATTTCTTCCCCAGATAATCAACTCTTAGCTCCCAGCCATCCACACGATCTAAAATAAAATATCAGAACAGGCCACCTTCTTCCACTGTTCCATGGTCCAGTTCTGACAATCACGTGCTCATTGCAGACATTTTTGATATGAGACTGGGTCAACAATGATGTCATCCCACAGCTGAATGTCTATGTTAATTTGACCTTGGCTTTGACTAGACTAACAGCAGAGTGCTACTCTGTGTGTTTGAGCTATCCATAAGTCATCACAAGCATGTTATATTGTGCCAGCTTCTATCTGTTGTGTTTACAGTATAATGTTCAAATTGCCTTTACTTTTTGATTTTCCCTTGTAATATTTAAAGTAGTAGGACAGGAAGAAGAAGCAGAAGAAGAAGTAAAACATAGTTAGGTAGGATATTGTGCTAAGCTCCATGTAATTGTTGCTCCTTCTCAACGTCAAGAATAATACAGTTTGAATCCATGATCTCCTTTGTGTTGATACTGTGATATCGCTTGCAATTAAAATATGTGTACTCGTTCACACTTAGGGCAAAGATCTTCATGTGTGTACCACAACAACAACTCCAGGAAAACCAGCGATTTGCAAGAATGAAGCTTGCATTAACATTATCTCATGTTGAGTGGTGGGGAAAAATATAAATCTACTATTAACCTCATGTGTTGTATGAGCGTTCAGAGTCTGATACAAAATTCAAGAAATGGTTGGTTGTGACATGCGCCGTTCATTACATTTACAAGCTCTGCATTTTCCCCATGTCCAAAAAATTTAACGTTACCTACTCTGTTTGATGGTGCATGGCTTCTTCTTGTAGCTGCAGTGATCACATGATGTACAAGATTTGTTATGAATATTATTCTGCCCCAGTCTATCTTTTTATAAGTTCATTATTCACCAGTGTTTCCAAAACATTCTGCTTTTTCTGGAATGTGCATGCTGATCTCTGCCTGAACACATTTGTTTGGCAGCTCTCCTAAATCCTGGTGTAGTTCAGAGTAATTTTCAAAAGTTGGAAAGTTGATTAAATGCTATCTCCCTACTCCTAAGAGCAGGAGCCAATTTGCATCACTCTGAGATTTTTGAACCAGTTAGGACCGCTTTTCTACTCTAAGACACTTGAGAAATACCAACATAGATGTCAATATTAGAAGGTGACAAAACAAATAACTCACTTGACTATTCAAAACTTAAAAAAAAAATCTTACTTTTTTGTTGCTTGAGACATTTATAGTAAAGTTGTAAAGTTTAGATGATCTCTAAATACTATCTACTCTCTATATATAAAATCCTAAGCCTAAAAGTGCAACAATTTTGTCCAATGATTTTATGTGACATTTTATGTCACGTTTTTTGTCACGCTTTAAATCAGGCTTATTTTAAAACCTATATATGTTTTGGAATCAAAACATATATATATGTTTGGAATCATTCTTTTCAGAATTTATCGAACTTTAATGTGATGTTGTTAGATTTTCAGATTCTTATTATGTTTTTAAATTATAAACTAAACTAACTTTAAATTAACTTTAATCTAACTTAAAATTAGAACTCACGTCCTGTAAGACGAAACTTTGTGCCAAAAGATTTAACCAGAAATTAAAGACAAAGAGTAGGACAGCTGCTGTACAGGCGTTTAAATGTTCAAAGCGCCGTGTGAAATGTAGATCACGCGGCATGGCAGCAGCAGCAAGCCAGGTAAAAATAAAAATGTATTTGTTTCCCATTATATCACCGTTTAAGAGGGGGTTTCAGTAGAGCAACCACGTCTCCTTGGGGTGCATTCAGCCCCCACTTCACAACGCAAGTGGCAGAAATGCGAAGTGGCTGGAGCGTAGAGCAGGCGAGGGGGGATGGCGAGCAAAATGAGCAGGGGGAACCCCCTAGTATAATATAATATAATATAATATAATATAATATAATATAATATAATATAATATAATATAATATAATATAATATAATATAATATAATCTGTGATCTGTGATGGGCTGATGCCTTGTCCTGTGATTGTTCCCACCTTACACCCGATGATTGTCGAATAGCCTCCAGCTTCTCCGTGACTCTGCTCTGGATAAGCAGGTTCAGAATGTGGACAGATGGACAGAAAATAATATGTGGTGTTTGAATTACGGTGGTACTGATGATAAAAGATATAATGCTAAATATGCTATCATATTGTGTCTTTGTATTTACTTACCTCTGTGATAAACTATAGTTAGTGAAATATATCAACAACATTTGTCAATGATTTACTGAATAGACAAAAGGTGCCATCATCCTAAAAATGTCAGTATAATAATGGAAAATTTAAATAAAATTAAGAATCTGGAAGTAAACTACGACAAATACAGCATTCATCATTTACTGCTTGTAAACCACGACAAAAAAAATGTAAAAAATATATATTTAGGCATAATAGATCAGTGTGTTAATACTTCTGCAATCTTTCCAAAGTAAAAGCAAACAAGAAGAAGTAGATTGGCTGGCTAAGAAATATCCCAGCCTATGCAGATGCAAAAACACAATTGGTAACCAAAAAAAAGGCAGCAATGTCCACTCTGCTTAAAAAATGGTTGAAAGTTTTGTCTAAACCAATTCAAAGGTTAATTGATAGAAACTGAGAATAAAAGGTAGCTGCTTATATATTGAAAATGACAGGCAGCTTTCTACATCCCCATTCTAAAGCTTTCATCTTCAATTTGTATTTTTTGAGTCATTGAAATGATAGACGTGTATAACTGTGATCAAGAATGTTGAAAAGATATCTAAAAATCAGTGTGTATGTATCAGTAAATATTCTGTATATGTTAATGTCACATTTCCGCTTTGTTTTATCATGAAGAAGTATTCACAAAAGGTATGTTAGCCTATAAGATTCTTTTTGTTTTGGTAGACAAATCAATACTAGAAATGCCTAAATCCTTAGCCTATTTAATATTGACATGTCATTCAGTTCTCATCACTGACACAGTGCACTCAACCAAACACACTACACCTTTTGCTTGATAGCAAATACAGTGGAATACCTTCACAGGGGTCAGAAGCCACTCATCTCACAAGCCGCATATCTGCCAGTATTCATGGATGTATCAGTTAGTTTTCAGATTGCTTCCCCTGAAAAGGCTACACTTCAGCATACTCTAGCAAAGGCCAAGAATTGCACTCCTAATCAGGATTCACGGATGTGACGCTCCATTTCCAGATAGCTACCGTTGAAAGTGATGTGCAAATACTCTAACAGGAGCCAAACGCTTGCTTGAAAACCTTTCCGTGCCAAGTTATTGCAGCCTGCACTCACTTTCCCTTAAAGAACTTAACCTGGATTAACAAATTTCATTATATTAACACTCGGCAGTCATTGCTAAATGTCAGTAAACAACAAGACAACTTCAGCAATGTAGCATGTACATTTTATTTCAATCAGTACTAATGTTTCTTGAAGAAAAAAAACAGGCATAAATGTTAGATATGAAAATCATGCAGACTGAATGATTCTAATCATGGTCACGCAGCAAACTATGTGTCATGTGTTTATAGCTTTGTCTTCCTAATCTAGCTATGATGCTTTCAAGCAATGAGATGGCAGATAGCAAACAAAGTTGTTTTCTCTTTGTCAGTTGTAATGTCTCACTCTATGCTTTGTAAAATTATTTCCTTTATAATTTACCTTCGATGGCTACTCTATGTCAAATCTTGCATCAGATGTAATGGGATAACAGATAAGTTCCCATTGTCTGCCTGCTTTTTAGTTAGGTTATTTTAATCTACTAATAACAGATAAATTAACAACAATGTCCCAAGCCCCTATTTCACCTCTTTTTAAAAGAATATACACACTGGTTAGATTATTTAAGCTTAAGCATATATGTAGATAAAATAACTCTCTTAATATTCACATTTCCATTTGTCTTCCATTGTCTTGAATTCAACACTCTTTGAAAAACTCATGGCCTATCCTGAATTTTATCTTTCATGAAAATCATATGAATCATAGGTCATTAGGCTCCTCTTGATCTAATGAGCTCATTTGCACCTGCCTACTGTTCAGGTTACGGCACATTTTGATCACACAACACAGACAATGTTGACAGTCTCTTATGAGCCCTGGTCACAAAGTTTAATCACTTAAAAGCTATATCTAAATAATCCAAAAATAACAACACGCTAAAATAAAACACAGTTTAAATATTACAAGTCATATTTAGCAAAATGTATAAGCACAATTTTGCATCAGCAAAACACCCTGTCTGTGTGATCCTAAAACAGTAATTATGCTCCTGCTCCTGCATATGTGTCATCCATTGCATATGCAGGTAGGCCTCTCATCAGTCTTTGACTAATACCAAATGTCTGTCTGGGAACCCTAATTGATTATGTGGTACAGGAAACAAAATAGAAATGCTTTCCAAGCAATCAAAATCATATGCCAGAGTGAAAACAACCAGATCCAAGAGTCTTAGTCAAAATAATGATTGTAAATGTTTTTACATCTTTGATTCGGTTCTCAGAAACATTCTGCTTGAAGACCCAGTGATTCAAATGGACTATAAGCAATATGAGAAAAGATAGACAGAAAATGGTGCTGACCACACAAAAAACAAGATGCAAAATGGCTTCTACAGAGTAGTGATAAAGAAATACACAAAAATAAACTTATACAGATTCCAAATATGGAACAAATAGGCTCAGCGATATTCTCCAAGCATACTCACAACACTTTTTTTTTTTTTCTATGGCTGGCTAGTTTTACAGATATATCTAAAATGTATCTTATTTATTGCTCGGAAGTTTGTATTATTGTGGGATCTGTCTAACTCACCAAGTTCATTATGGACTGGCCTACACTCACATCCTAAGATTAACACGCAGAATGATACACACACATAGACTTTATCCAATTAAGCACTGAGTATGAGTGATGCCCGTGTTGCCTATCACTCCTCAGTACTTCACAGTAGTACTTACTAGCTTTGGTGTAAACAACACACAGGTGTCCCGGATATAACCTAGATGGTAAAGGTGGATACCTTGCCCCTCGAGAATAACCTTAACACATGGAGAATGATTCATCTTGATTAAAGCTTCTTACCAACCAACAATACACTACTCCCACAGTGCCAGGGACAAACCTACCATCATATAATTCTGAGTTCATGCACAAGGGCCCTTGGGGGAAAGTTGGGAAGGTGCCTTTTCAGCAGATATAACTTGACCCCGATTCCATACTTGATTAAACAGTCAAATGGTTGAATGTTCGCTCACCAAATTTGCCACAGGGACCCAACTTCCCACTTATCAAAGCAATCAAATATCCAAATGCCGAGACCAAAAGTGATAATTACTGTGCTGCATGAAACATCCAATGCTGTATTGTTAAAAGCATGCTCAATTCCATGTTATGGAGCTCTGTTTATTATGTCACCTAGGAACCCATGATTGTCTTCATCTGGGTTAGGTCATGGTGCTACTCTCTGTTGGGGATGTCTTCTCTCAGTCTCAGCTTGCTAACCCTCTCAGAATGAAAGTCGTCATCTTTCCACACCAAGTGGTTCAATTTTATTACTTCAAACACATAAAACATTGTAAACTATAGACATTTAAAGGGAAGATAGTATTTATTAAGAACAGAAAAACAGCAGCAGAAAAATATCAATTAAATAAATGATTGAAATAGTAAATATTAGTGTAGATGCAAAGCCCTAATAAAAATACACACTTGCTTCAAAGACAAAACGTTAAAAAAATACTTTCTGTAAAGATAAAGGTAACATTTGTGCCAGTGGAGAAGTGTCAATGAATAGCTTTTAGATCTGCAGTGGGGCTAATACACAGACAGCATCGCCAATGTCCACATGGATGGTCTTCCAGAAGGAATGGAGTCCCTCCCTCTGAAGTCTCTGTTGCCTCTCAGATGGGCCGTTCTTTATGTCAAAAGGCACACATGGAACTCCATAACTCATAAAGTTACATACAGATAATTCGCTAGGTACTTAAGGGAACTTATAAGCTTTTTTTCTAGTTCCCTTAGAAAAATAGGCACCCTCGTTTTTAATTTGAGTTACCGACTTACTGATTATTCTAATCTGTGATAATAATATGAGGTGTACACTTAGATAACAATGAAAAAAGGCTTGTAGATTCAAATAAAATACAAACAGAAAATATACAAAATACATACAGTAGGATTAAAGCAGTGTCTGTCACCATTACTCTTCACTGGATTTCATGGGACTGCTCTGTGTAAGACGATCCCAGAGTCCACATGAGCCACAAACTGGTAAATGGAGAAGATTGCAGCTTGCAGTCCCAAAGTGATTATTGTTCATTCCTCAGGCTATTCTACAGTTTACCACTTAAAAACTGTCTTGCTAAAAACAGACACTGCAAGTACATTACCTATTAATGACAAAAAGGTGAGATACAAGTGTACATTTAATAAAAGTGAAAAACAATTTTAATTACTAAGTTAGTGAATAATAGTCAAGTGACCAATGTTTCAATTGAAATAATTCTTTGTGATTCTGAGATGTAAAATGTTACACATTGGGTCTTTGAATCCTTGGTACTATTCAGATGTGTACAAAATTTCATTTTGGCTAATGTGTGATTAGAGAGAATTCTATACAAAAAAATGTATTATTAATATTGAAGCAGCAGTGTTAAAATACATCTAAGTACCTACTGATTTAGCCTCTGGGAAGAACAGCTTATCTTTTTAAAAAGAAAGTCAGATGCACATTTTTTTTAGAATAAGTAATTAAATGATAACTAAAGTGCATCAAGAGTACAAGGAGATAAAAATACCATAAGTACTGTAATGTCAAGGCCTTGTTTTTCTATAATCTTCAGTTAGAGGACTCTCCAGCTTTGTTCATGATCCTGCATTTAAACTTATTAAGTAACAAGTGATTTAATGGGCACTCTGTATCTTGAAGAAAGTTAAGATCTCACTCCTCTTTATGCCAGACCTTATTAACCAAATGTGAGATAATCTACAGTATATGTGGCAACATATGACAGCCACTAATTAAATCCTTTTAAAATGTCCCAATTAATGCTTTGTTTCACCCACATAGAAAACCATAAAATATGCTCCTTTACTTTGTTTATCTACTTTGAAACAAGCAAGCAGAAGCTTGGCTGTGTAAACAGACTCACTCTCATTTTGAATTGGTTTTCATTGATTCTTCAGGTGTGGATTGTTTTTATTCCATTAAAATAAATTGGGAGTGAGCCTTCATGTACTAAATGATACTTTATTACATTTAGTCATTATGTGAACTTATTTGTTATTATTAAGTGCCTTTGAGTCGATTCAGACTCATAGCAACCCTACTGTATTTATGATAGAATGAAAAACTACCCAATGCTGTGCCTTGCTCAAAATTTATAGCAAGTCTGAACCTATTGCTGCAACCATTGTATCAATCCACCTTGTACAGGATTTTCTTTCCTTGTTCTTCCACTTCATCAATAGTGATGTTCTTTTCTAGGGGGTGGTCCCTTATGACAACATGTCCAAAGTACATGAGATAGTACACTATCCTTGCCTCTAAGGAGCATTCCAGTTGTACGTCCTCCAAGACAGACCTGTTTGTTCTCCTGGCGGTCCATGGTATATTCAATAATCTTCACCAGCACCACAAAATTGAAGGCATCATATCTTTGATTGTTTTCCTTATTCATTGTCTAGCTTTCGCAACCATAGGAAGCAATTGAAAACACTATTGCTAGGATCAGATGCACCGTAGTCCTCAAAGTGGCATCTTTGTTTTTAATCACTTTGGAGAAGTCTTTTACTGCAGATTTTCCCAGTGCAATACACCATTTGATTTCTTGACTTCTGCTTCTGTCAGCATTAACTGTTGATCCAAGTAAGTCCCTGACATTCTTAGTCTTAGTCTCTTTGTCTATCATGATGTTACTTGTTGGTTCAGTTGTGAGGATTTTTGTCTTCTTTATGTTAAGATGCAGTCTAAAGTGAAGGCTGCAGTATTTAATCTTCATCAATAAGTGCTTCAAGTCCTCTTCACTTTCAGCAAGCAAGGTTGTACCTGCATATTGCAAGTTGTTAATCAGTCTTCCTCCAATCCGGACACCACATTCTTCTTCATATAGTCCAACTTCTTGAATTATTTGCTCAGCATATAGATTGAATAAGTATAAGGAAAGGATACAACCTTGACACCCACGTTTCCAGATTTTAAACCATTCAGTATTGCCCAGTTCTATTTGGACAGCTGCCTCTTGGTCTATATTCAGCTTCCACATGAGCATAGTTAAATGTTCTGGAATTCCCATTTTTCTAAATGTTGACTATAACTCTTTATTATCTACACAATCAAATGCCTTTGCATAGTCAATAAAACACAGGTAAACGTCTTTCCAGTACTCTCTGTTTTCAACAAGATCAATCTGATGTCAGGAATGATATTTCTCGTTCCATGTCCTCTTCTAAAACCAACCTGGACCTCTGGCAGCTCCCTGTCGATGTATTGCTGCAACCGTTTTTGAATTATCTTCAGCAAGATTTTACTTGCATGTGATATTAGAGATATTATTTGATAATTCTCACATTCTTTTGGTTCATCTTTGTTTAGTTGGTTGGCCAGGCAGTTGTTCTCCAAATTTCTTGGCATAGATGAGTAAGCACTTCCAGAGCTCCTTCTGTTTGTTGGACCATTTCAATTGATATTCCATCGATTCCCAGAGTCTTGTTTTTCGCCAATGTCTTCAGTGTAGTTTGAACTTTGTCTTTCAGTACCATTGGCTCCTGATCATATTCTATCTCCTAAAATGGTTGAATATCAGTCAATTCTTTTGGGCATAATGACTTTTCTTTTGATGCCTCCCGCATCATTTATTATTTCCCCCATGGAACCCTTCACTATTGCAGCTTCAGGTTAGAATTTATTTTTCAGTTCTTTCAGCTTGAGAAATGATGAGTTTCTTCTTCCTTTCTTGTTTTCCAACTCCAATTCTTTACACATTTTGTTGTAATACCTTACTTTATCTTCTTGAAATTTTCTTTTCAGGTCTTTAATTTTCTACTTTCTTCCTTCCGCTTTAGCCTCTCTGTATTCAAGAGCAATTTTTAAGATCTCCTCTGATATCCACTTCACTCTTTTCTTTCTCCCCTTTCTTTTTCTCTTCCAGTCTTTGTTTTTAATGACTTTTTGCTTTCTTCATGTCTTTGATGTCATTCCATGACTCATCTAGTCCTTGCATGTTTGTGTACAACGCATCAAATCTATTTTCAAAATGATCTCTGAATTCAGGTGATATATGCTCAAGGTCATACTTTGGCTCTCGTTGATTTGTTTTCAGTTTCTTCAATTTTAACTTGAACTTGCACATGAGCAGTTATCACACAATTGGCACCTGGCCTTATTCTGACTTTTGATATTGAGGTTCTCCATCATTTCTTTCCACAGATGTAGTCAAACTGATTTCTATGCTTTGAAATCCATGTGTATAGTAGTCATTTATGTTGTTGAAAAAAGGTGCGTGCAATGAATAAGTTGTTTGTTTGCAAAATTCTATCAAGTGATCTCTGGCATCATTTCTGTCTCCATGTTCATATTTTCCAACTACTGATCCTTCTTCTTCGTCTCCAACTTTTGCATTCCAATCACCAGTAATTATGAATAATACATCCTGACTGCAAATCTTTAATTTCTTCATATTTGGCTGTAGTGGTTGGTGCATAGATTTGTATAATAGTCGTGTTAACCAGTCTTCCTTGTAGATGTATGGATATAATCCTGTCATTGACTGTGTTGTACTTCAGGGTAGATCTTGTGATGTTCTTTTTGACTATAAATGCTACACCATTCCTCTTCAACTCTCCATTCCCCATAGTAGATCATAAGATTATCATATTCAAAATGGCTGAAACCAGTCCTCTCAGCTCACTTATGCATTTAATTTCACATTTGACAACTTCCAGTTTACTCAGGTTCGTGCTTCTTACATTCCTTGTTTCGATTATTAATTCATGATTACAGCACTTCATGTTTCTTCTCATTTTGAGTCGTTCCACATTAGGAATTGAAGGTCCTGAAGCACCAGGTTTTACTCCATTCCCATCATTATGGTCGAATATACTTTAACTAGGCAGCTCTCCCCCGTTGCGATTTGAGTGCCTTCCAACCTGAGGGGCTTTATCTTTTGGCACTATATCAGACATTATCTCAACGTTGCTCATAGAGTTTTCAGTGGCATGTTTTGGAAGTGGATTGCCACATCCTTCTTCTTAGTCTGTTCTTAGTCTGGAAGCTCCACTGGAATCTGTCCACCATGGGTGACCCTGCTGGTATTTACAATACTGGTGACATAGCTTCCAGTATCACAGCAACACACAAGCCACCACAGTAAGACACACTGACAGACAAGTGATGGGATCTTTAGTAAGTTATATTTTGTAGTATGCTATATGTATTAGAGAATACACATTTAAATTCAATGTAAAATGATCTCCCTCCTATAAAAGAGTAGGTTTGGAGTTAGAAATAAGAGTATTAGTCCTCAATGGTTGCTAGTTGTATGGAAATGTATTTCTTGTTTGTTATCTTTTCTTGTTGCAAGCTTTCAATCAATGGGCCAGGCCATTGCCAGGCAGCTGGTCCTCGGCCTGCATGTTGTAGGACACTTTATAGAGGTGTAATGGATTGCTTTTGTTGACCTACCATTTCCATTTTCTCAGTTCCATGCCCTCAGAGTGATACACTCTCCCCATGTAATAAAAACTGCCCCCTCTAATGATTGGTCTGCTAGGACAGACATGATTTAAGAATAAACTCATTTGACTTGTAAATATAAAGCCGTATTAAAGCACTTGTTCATCTGTATGGCTCAGTGCACCACAATTTCATCCTTAACTCAGGAAATGAAGGCAGGATGTGTTTTCCCCTTGATTGCATAGGTTTTATTCTGCATATTTCCAGTTTAAGGCTATTAGCTACTCTAAGTTCTCTTTCAGATATTTTTTTTTTATCTGCTTGCGGTGGATTGGCATCTCATCAAGTGTGTGGTTCTAACTTTCCATTTCCAGTCATCCATCCGTTCACAGATCTAACTTTAATTTTACAAGTATATCTTTTATGATGAATAAATCTCACGCCTAAAATAGCCAATTTCAAACAAATACATTTTGCAGGTAGCTTGCTATTTATGAAAATCTTAAAGTAAAGTAAAAATATGTTATTCACATATATGGTATTCATTCGATAATTTGTCCCATTTTAAATGCCTTTGGTAAATAATGACTTTAAGGACAGTCGTATGAATCAAACTGAATTATATACTGAGCATTCTGTCAACGTGGACAGTATTTCATCTTGATGCTAATTATTGCATGCTTGATAGGAAGCAGCACCCAGAGCAGCCATTTGGACTCATTATAAAACCCAAAACTTAAAAGCTAAAGAAAAATGGAGCATTCATTCTCAGGTCAGTCTGTGTTTTTATCTGTTTTTCTGGACCAGAGGTTCAGATCCACAGTGGGTGCAAGTTTTTATTCTAGCCACTTTATTAATTAGTACCCAATTACTGCCTCTGATGGAAAATCATTCCTCTAATTTAATTTTAATTGATCTGCTTTTTAGTGTTTGCATCTCCATATTGTTTGGTAGTCCTTAACCAGCAACCATACAACATGGATATGAAAATAAAGGCAACAGACGACTCGCTAATTCATAGTTCTCAAACTCATGGAAAGTTCCTGTTGGGTCAATGCTTTTGCTGCCACCAGTTTCCAAATTAGAAGGTATTTGTCACTGTTAAAGAAACACATTATTTAATTCTATAGATTGTTACTTCACTCATTCTACCACACCACACATTTCTAAAATTGTAGATTTTGTTTTTTTGAGAGTATTGCCATTAACACATTTGAGAGACAGGTGTTAGCTTACCTGAAGGACATCATAGTTCCTCTGTTGGTCTGTGGATCCCTTTCAGTTTGCCTACCGAGCAAACAAGTCAGTGGGTGATACAGTCAATGTGGGTCTGCACTACTATCTGAAAAACCTTGACAACCCACAGGCCTATACAAGAATTCTGTACATGGACTTCAGTTCAAAATTTAACACAGTCATCCTGAAACTCCTCCATTCTAAACTGACCATTCTTTCTGTCCCTGTCTCCATCTTCAGTGGAGTAGTAATTTCCTGTCAAATAGGAAACAGCAGATGAAACAGGGGAATCTCACCTCTAGCCCCCATACAATCAACACTATTTCTCCCAGAGATGTGTGTTATGCCCACTGCTCTTCTCCCGCTACACCAATGACTGCACCTCTAAAGACACCTCTGTCAAACTTCGCAAATATGTGGACAACACAACCATCATCGAACTCAACAGAAATTGTGATGAGTCTGTATATAGACAGGAGGTTGAGAAGCTGGTCTTTTGGTGAGGTAAGAACAATCTGGAGCTAAACTTGCTCCAAACTTTGAGAAAAAAAAACTGAAATCTTAATTGTTAGTAAAAGTGGAAATAATTAAGGTATTATAAATAAACTTGATCCATTAGCTTTAAAAGACGGAAATGAAGAATTTAGATGTAATCAAGTACTCTGACCTGAACTTTAAAACATTTCCCATTTTAGGAACATTGCAAAATTTAGACCTCCTGTAACATTCCAAGATGCTGAGAAATTAGTTGGCTAGATTTCTGTAACACTCTCCTAATTAGACTATTAAGAGAGACATCAATCGGTAGCAGTTAGTCCAGAATGCACCTGCATGAATCTTAGCCAGAAAATATAAATCTGAGCACTTCTTGGCAGTTTTAGCATTGTTATATTGGTTACCCATGTCTTTTAGAATTGATGCTAAAATACTAATAACAGTATATGAAGCCTTAAATAATCTGGCTCCTTCCTATGTTTTGGAGTGCCTATCCCTACATTCCGAGTCATAACTTTATATCTTCTAATAGCTGTCTGCTTATTATTCCTAGAGCCAAGCATGAAAGAAGCTATGAGACAGCCATTTGCTGTTATGCACCAAAAATCTGGAATACTTTATCTTTAGAGATATGCCAGGTTACCACTTCAGATCATTAAAAAAAAAAACTCCTAAAAGCCCATTTTTTTAATTTGGGTTTTTAATAGCTACAGTTTAGTCTTACCCTTAATAAACTAGATATGCATAGATTTATCATTCTCTTCAATGAATTCGCAGTCTTTACTAATCTTTACTTTCCTCTGATCAAAGTACTGCAGAGCCACCTATGATGTTTGAATGAGACCCTAACCTGGCATGAGACCCAATGAGTTGAATTCTCTAAGACAAAGCTTGAAAAAAAAATGTAAAAAAACTACTTATGAACATTTTTGTAAGTCTGAATGTTGGGGCTTTGTGGTCTTTTGGCACTGAAACCATACAGATTTTTTTTTTTTCTTAAGCTTATCCGGGGTTTTTCTTTTGTTTGTTTAATTTTTCCTGTCCACCTTGGCCAACTGACCTTATCATTTTGTTATGAGAGCTCCATCCCATGTGTTAGTTACTTTTATTTATGCTTATTTGTTTATTTATTTATTTTTGTAAATTATTTATTTATTTTTTTTAATTAAAATGTTAATTTCTTTATTTTTGTATGTAATTGATTTTCATTAAACTTCTCCTCGTTTTTCAATCATTTTGTAATTTTTCTTTTGCTTTTTAATTTATGTATTTATTATTTTGAGAGCCTGTTAGTTGAGCTCAAGTGTCTCAGCACCACAACATAGACCTTAGCTAAGGACTATGTAATGTTCTGGCTGGCCACATTAGGTAACCTTTGCTTGTGTTATTCATCTTCCCTATCCTGGACTAGTAATTCTTTTGACTATTTTTCTGGTTTGAACCTTTTAGCTTTTATTCTTGGGTTTTGCTCTTGTTTTTTGTGGTTTATTTAGGTTATCGTTGGATCACCTTCTGATTCTCTTTAGTCAGTCAGTCATTTTCCATCCATCCATCCATTTTCCAACCCGCTGAATCCGAACAGGGTCACGGGGGTCTGCTGGAGCCAATCCCAGCCAACACAGGGCACAAGGCAGGAAACAATCCCGGGCAGGGTGCCAACCCACCGCAGGACACACACAAACACACCCACACACCAAGCACACACTAGGGCCAATTTAGAATCGCCAATCCACCTAACCTGCATGTCTTTGGACTGTGGGAGGAAACCGGAGCCCCCGGAGGAAACCCACGCAGACACGGGGAGAACATGCAAACTCCACGCAGGGAGGACCCGGGAATCGAACCCAGGTCCCCAGATCTCCCAACTGTGAGGCAGCAGCGTTACCCACTGCGCCACCGTGCCGCCCAGTCATTTTCCCACCCACTATATCCTAACACACGGTCACAGGGATCTACTGGAGCCAATCCCAGTCAGCACATGGCGCAAGGCAGGAACAAACCCCGGGCAGGGCGCTAGCCCACCACAGGATTCTCTTTAGTGTTTTTTTACATTTTTTTTCCTTGAAACTAATATTTTAATTACAATAAGGTTTTCATATTTGTGGGAATTATGTGTCAATACCTCCAATGAAAACTTAAATCTGTGAATATTATGATTGTCACTTAATTTTAAATGTTTTTCACAGAAGCTTTCACACACGTGTGTTTGGGAGACAACTCATCTAGTTGTAATTCCACCCTGAGCATTGGGTTTTCACTGGCACCTAATGCTTCTCCTCCTTTTGTTCCTACAGATTGGACCAGTCTCCATGGCACCATTTCCAGGTTGTAGTCTCCTGGCCCCACCCCATTCGGACTTTGAGTCAGTCAATGTTTTGACTGCCATCTGAAAAAGACCCTCAACTTTTTTGCATTCTTTATTTATTTTTGACCTTCAGATATAAGGGGTTTGCCTTCAAGGTGCCAAAACTCTTTCTAAGTGTCCATTGCTTTTATTACAAAGCAAATCCAACTAGTGTTCCGTATTTAGCATGATCTTTAATGTCAAATAAAACAGATTTAAATCCATAGTTAATAGATACATCCATCCATCCATTATCCAACCCGCTGAATCTGAACACAGGGTCACGGGGGTCTGCTGGAGCCAATCCCAGCCAACACAGGGCACAAGGCAGGAACCAATCCTGGGCAGGGTGCCAACCCACCGCAGTTAATAGATACATTTTAAATAATTATTTTTAATAGGTGTGCCCAATGCTTGCTGGGATAGGCTTCAGCCCCCCACGACCCTGCTCAGGATTATGCTGCCTTAGAAACTAGCATAGTTAGTTGTTTACTGTAGAAGTTTCTGTTCCTGTAGATGAGGAAAGATTTCGAGGTTGAGATTTCTGTTTGCAAGTTTGGCATATTTTTACATTGCAGAAACAATTGTGTTAAGAAGGTGACTATTCTTTTATTTTAATTCATTCTGAAGCATTGCACATGAAGAGGACTTCAGTTCCCAGCATCCTCGGAATCACTCTGGGGCTTCTGGGAGAAAGAAAATGATGAGGTGTTGTATTCAAAAAGCAAGCCGTAAAAAGTCGGGAGGACATGAAGAGGACTTCATTTCCCAGCAGCCTCAGGATTACTCTGGGGCTTCTTGGAGAAAGAAGGTGAGGTGTTGTATTCAATAATGAAGCCGTAAAAAGGAGGATTGTGCTCGTTGTGTGTGTCTTTTACTAGATCACTTTCACAGCTGCAGCAAACCTGTTCATTTGGATTACAGTTACCACTACCCTAAATAATTGTAGTTTTTTTTCGGTGTCCTGTTCCTGACTTTTTCATATGGTTTTGTTTGGTTTGGAAGTTCTCATCTAAAGACTGAGGAAGTGATGTTGATTCGTCATCTGCCATCGGCGAATACAGATCCTGTAAATATGGAGTTCCGACTGTATTTTGAATTTTGTTACTTTAGAACTTGTGGTTTATTTTACATTTTTTAAAATAATAATGGGTCAAGGGTTTGGCAGTTCCCCCTCTCCTATTTGAGATTTTTCTAGGCCTCAAGCCTTTTTGAAGTGTGTAAGTCTTTGGCCTTTTAGAAAATTTCAGGCTGCATTTTATGAGTTTTTAAGCCTACATCACAAAAAGTTTGGAGGCAGGGCATCGGGTGTTAGCAAAGGCTGAACTTGCCATAAGGAAGAGAGTCCATATATGATAGAAAAATAGTGAAAGTTAAAGAGATGAATGATATACTTTTGTTTAAATATGAGAAAGTACATTAGGCACCATATCACATAGACACATTTGCAAGGACCTACAGCTTTGTTTACTTGTTACTTTGCACCTACATGTATTAGTCCTCTTCTCTGCATTATTATTCCATGTACAAACAACTTTATATTGTTTCTTTGGCTTCCAAGAAGTTGTCTGGGTTCAAGGTTAATGCCCCATTATTTTACAATTAAAAATAGTAGCGGCATTTAAAAATTACGAAGTAAAGAAGAAGAAGAAGCAGGTGCATCCCAAAAACTCAACAGAAATGTGAGACTCCAGCAGGTTTTTCTTCCTAAATAAGTTTTTTTGTCTAAAAAGCATCAAACAATTGATCATTCTTAAGCTGCTAATGCCAAGCACTGCCAAGAAATTTGACATGCTTTAGAACCTTAGTGTTATTTCTTAGGGACACTTTTCTCTCAGTACAATGTAAGCCTGATGTATTTAAAGCTCACATCCAATTAAGCAAAAAATCTTTCAGCATGTTTGCAATACTAGCTGACAATGTGATTGAATTGTGAAGCAGCTGAGTCCTCCGGAACTGATCTGTTCACTGTTGGGTAAAGTGAATTCAAGTTGTTTTTTTGTGATCAGAGATTAAAGAGGTGGAAGACAACAGGGCCCCAGATGAATAAGAAGCATGATAATGCATTTTTCATTAGGCCAGAGGGCAAGGAAAGGCACCACTGAGGGTGCTAAGTTTTGTTACGTTTTTGGATATCCTGAAAGGGTTTTACTTGGATCCAGAAAATAGAGAAGAAGATGCACTCTGTCTAGAAGTACGTAATGCTTTAGGCAAAAGTTGAATCAACTGAATGAAGCCACGGAGTGCTTGGAAGATGTTAAAAATGGACTGGCTAACAGAGTTGGAAGACTGCTGAGGATATACAGTATGGCCTTTCCTAAATAACTGAAGGTTTAAGGATGCTGGGCCTATTAGACGCAGACTGTAGTCTGATGCTCCTTTAATCAAAATAGGATTTCGCTTCACCAGAGCCTGGCTACAAGTGACTATGTGATAGGGTTCCATGCTGCATTAAGCCCAGAGTTTCATGATATCTAGAGTAGGGAGTTATAGCAAGTGCTCACTGGCATGAGGAAATGGTTATGAGAAAGACAGTGATATAAAGAGGTAAAATACAGCTGTGTTTTTTGCTACTTTAAGTTAGGAAGGTGAGTAAGCCACCATGCCTGATAGACATGAATTGAAAAATGTATAGGTACCTCTACAACTGCCACAGATTTGTGTTTGCAATTTTGTCATTCCTGCCTTACATAGAGTTTTTTAATAATCTGTTTTTACAAATTTTCATCCCCTGCTTATCAGTCTGACCAGAATGGTTGTGGCAAGAATGCCCTGCTTAAATCACAACCATTTAATTCGCATTGTCATGTTTCAGTCATGTTGTGTTCCCTGCCTTTTAATTATTTTCTTTTTCTGTGTTTTCTTTGTTCATTTTAAAATATTATTTTTCACTAGGAAACACTTTATCCTCCGGTACTCAAAGAAAGATGGATCGTGCACTTCTTGCGAAGCACAGAAGTTCAGGAGCCTCATGTTTAATGCCATTCGTAGAATTTATACTAAAACATGGCATACGGACAAAGTGGAAATGTGCGTATATACAAAAAAATCCAGATGCATAAATCTCTGTTTACGCCAAGTTCCACGCACTTCCACTTTACAAATCCCAATGAACATGAAATTTAATGCATGTGCCTACAGCCCCACCCCGACTCTTCCCAGAATTTTGCATATTTTAATATGTAAATCAATATAAATATCACCTTCTGGTCAGTGTTTGGTTAAAAGACAATGGAAAGGGTACTTGAACAAAAGAAGAATTTCAGCGAATGCAAAGTGAAGGCAAGGAAAAATGTAAAATTTTTTGGCTTACAGAGTGGTATAAGCAACAAAATTATGGTGGAGACACTCGAAAGTTCAAGTTCAGAAAGTCGCACAGTGGCCGAAAGAAAAAAGAAGTGATCAGATATCACAATCAATGTGAAAAGGCGAGTCGCAGCCCACCGTCTGTTTATTCTGTTTCAGACAATATTACAAAAGCTGACCCCTGTGCCAATGACATTGACATGATAGTGCTGATGTGCCGAGCCCATCTTTGGGCGCTGGCTGCGCACACACCTCTACCTCTGAAACCGCTGAGAGACCATATGGCTATGTGCTGACTGACACTGTTCTAGAGTAAAAAAATGCAGTAGTGGCTGCTGTAAGTGTGGCCAATGAACTAAGGAATATAAGGGCTGTACTATGTGATATTGACCACAAATTAAAAGAACTTGTTAAAAAATAAATTCTGCATCTGATTACCTGTTTTTACATTCTGCTTATTACATTCAAACGAAGTAATGCTGACCGATTTGGCTGATCATTTGGTGGGTCAGGGTCAGGATCATCATACCACATCATTTCAGGTATGGGCAAGCTACAATTGTGTGCCACATTGTGAAGCATGCTACATTCTTGCACAATGTGACACACATTCAGTGCGCTGTAGAGCAGCACATTAATAGAATGGAAATGCTTTCTATTTATATAAGCAAATTCATTCTCTGAAGGCGCCTTTATAGTGTAGTGTCAGCGCCGAGCACCACAATGGATTGATTCTCTGCTCTTTATCCTTAAAAGGACTGCTTGTCTTTTGCTGCACTATTTACAAAAAGCACTTGCGACAATACAGAGTTGCTGTTCTTATAGGTTTTCCAGCTATAGATGATATAATGCCTGCTCATTCTTTTGGTGATTCATCCCCGGCTGACATAACTTGTCCAGCGCCGTTACAAAAGCAATGTGTGTGTAGTTGACCGCTCTGATTACATTTGGAAAACCAGATGTTGCTGCGAATCACTCTTTGATATTTCCCAGTTCAACCACACAGTGTGAAGAAATCTTATGTATCTGGTTGACAAGTGGATAACACTATCAGGCATGGTGCGACTCAGTGATGTTTGTGAAATACCTGATAGGTCAGCAAGTTCATGCTGAAAAGCTCCTCTGGCTAAAAACCAAAGAGTGGACAGAACTTGCAGAGGAGAAGGTAGAGCACAAATCCTCAAAGTATGCTTTTGTAAATCTGGGGGCCAGTTCAGCTCACAGCCCCAAGAGGGCAGCTCTTGAAAATTGAAATCAGCTTAGAAGCTAGTCATCATCATCTGTAAATATACGTTCCCTTCTAATTCTTCCATTTGCAGTGTCTTCTAACTACGCTAAAACAGTCATGGTAATTGGAATAGTTTGGCCATTCCATGTACCATTATATTGTTACAGAATAATTACAATCAAGTTAATTAAATTTGTAAATGATATACAATTAATATGGTGAATTTGATAAAATCTACATCATAGATGTGAATCCAAAAAAGAAAAGCAGACCACAGAAACAGTGGCACTGCTTTGATGCTGAGTGCTGCCAGTTTGCAAAACTGAGCAGAAACTTGCGTATGCAAGGGGGGACCCTGTTGTGAAAATGTGCTTAGCTTTACGCCAAGTTTAGTTTTTATACATTTTGAAGTGAGTGTGGAAATGAGTGTTTGCAAAATTTTTGTGCCTATGCATTTTTAATACATGATGCCCCAGGTCACTCTGGTGAGGATGCTGCCACCTCTTTCATGCCCTATTGGTGTGTATGGTGCACTTCCAATGAAAAAAATCATTGTCAGTGGACGTTACCACTCTTCTTTTCCTATTTCACATTGCCATTCCTTTGTTTGCCTTGAGGATGCGAAAACCTAGCTAGTCACATGACAGAGGTAGCCCACTCTTCCAGTTCTTTTGGTCGTGTGCGATTTTCTTTAGTGCTCAGAGTATACGACTTGTGTTTGCAATGAAAAGTGATTAGTTCGCCTGTACAATGTGCTTTACTATCAGGAGATGTCACCGCACTTCTTTTCCTATTAGCAATTCATCATGCTCACGCTGCTGTTCTTTCCATGCAGCCACACTGCTGCTTTCCACAAGAAGGACCTACAATTCGTAGGTTATGTTGTGTGCATCAGTGGTTTTATTTTAAATATATATATATATATATATATATATATATATATTTATTGCATATTGTGGTGTATAGCCGGGGCCCTTGCCTGGCCAGAATGCCTCCTTGCTGGAAGGACTGGGGAAGGGAGCATATCCAGAGCATTATCTTCCCAGGAGAGCTAGGTCGCAAACCCCCTGGGTTGCAGCGGTGCCTTGCACTCCCACAGGGCTCCATGGGAGCTGGAGTTTGATACAGCCATGTTGGGATGTGTGGGGACAGCCAGGGGGTGCTTCAGCTGTTGCTGTGCTCTTATGGGCAGCTCTTTCACCACACCCAGAAGTGCTGCCGGAAGTGGTACAACGAGCACCTGGATCACTTCCAGGTGTCTTATAAAAGGAGCCAGCAGCCACTACTCCAGGGAGTCAGAGTCGGGTGGGAGTAGATGAAGCTTGTCTGGAGTAGTGGCGGAGGAAAGAGAGAAGAGAAAGAAGAGTTGTATTGTGCTGTGACTGTGTTGTGCTTGTGGGAAACTGGGGAAGGCATTTCCCATGAGTGAAAAATGAAAATAAAAAACGTGTGTGCCTTAAAATTGTGTCCCACCCCGGTCTATATTGGGCTTGAGTGGTGGTGCACCCCCTGGTGGTCCATAAGTGGCATAGTTGGCAGGATTACCTGGCTGTTTGCAAGGCAGGGACCTGCAATTTTATTCTTGTGGTGACCCGACACAGCAGTGCAAGGCGCGCACATGCAGCAGCACGCACTGAAGCCACGCTTGGAGAGAGGAGACTCTGAAACACTGCTCCCGCCCTGATGGGGAGAAGAAAGTCCAGGCGAGGTCCAAAGGCAGCGGGCGGCTACATGCACAGTGTTGCCACTGAAGTCCATATTGGCATGCTGCAGAGAGAGGCCACCCAGATGATAGAAGCTCCAGGAGACGAGATCTGCAGGAGATAGGCACTGGCCCCAGGGGTGACATGCCCTGGGAGTGTTTTTCATTTGTTCTGTGTGCCTACCTCCTAGATGGCAAAATTTCGGATCTGCGTTGGTGGCCTAAGTTTTGGTAGGTAATAAATAACCAGTGCATACCTGACATTTTGGAGATGCTATAACCAAGTCTTCTATACTTCACAATTTGACCCTTTTCAAAGAGGCTCAGGTGATTATGCTTACCCATTTTTTCTGCTTCCAACACATCACCTTCAAGAACTGGACAGTTCACTTGCTGCCCAATGTATCATCTCCCCCCCAACCCCCCAGGGACAGGAGGGTTAACTGACAAAGTTTGGGTAAACAGCCAAGGCCTGTTCTTTGAATTTGTGGTAAACAGGGTTGAAGTAAAGAAGTGAAAATAAAAGACATTCCCTGTCAAAGAGCATTAGTGGTCCCTAGGTTTGAATATGCAGAGTACAGTAAGGAGAGTGAGATAGGTAAGAGGTCAAGAGTAAAAATTAGAGTTAGCTGATTTTGATATTTCTCCTTATCCCCTATTAAGTAAAGATAATAAGAGGTTAGTTGGTACCGTTCGTGTTAGGTGCGTGTCACAGGGGATCTAAGAACACAATAAAACTCGATCTCAACTGGAGATGATGCAGTGGATCTATCTATCTATCTATCTATCTATCTATCTATCTATCTATCTATCTATCTATCTATCTATCTATCTATCTATCTATCTATCTATCTATCTATTTGTAGAAAAAACAAGGTGTATGCCTGGAACAAAGAACAAGTGATTTTGTTGAAGAAGCTGATGTTTTCCAACAAATTACTGTTAGCGAAAATTAGATCATACCAATTAGTCCAGTGGGTTGAATAGTCTTCTTTCTTATATTTCTACTTTTACTTATGATTAAATCTATGTGTTTTTTTCTCACTAAATTTAAGATTGCAGCTAGTTGGGAATATGGTTTTACTTGTGACTTTAAATTAAATAGCCTTTGGAAAAGCACAGAAAAAATCAACCCCAGAGAGCCTTGGACTTAACGGTCTAAGCAATTACAAAAATTATTAACAAATTCCATTAGCTGCTGAACATTCTGAGGTTTCCAAGCCAGCTGACCTCCCAGCTTGCATCAGGCATTTAGTTAAAACCCTAACAACAATGAGATCAAAACAGAAGCCACTATAGTATGGCAAAGAGATTACACAAAACAAATGTATTGGTTAAGAAATTAAGAATTATCTCATGTACAGTATTTACATGCAGTCATAGTCCTGCTGAATTCATTGCAGTGATTCCAAACATGGCCTTGATAGACCATCATGATTACTGCTTTTTACTTAAACTCAATGTTTAGTCCTAGGGCTTTTTGTATACTTGGCAGTGCAATTAGAATCATTCATGTTTTAATTATTATTTGAGAGGTCCCCCTGGTGTTGGGCACCACTACAACACTAACTGCAGTATATCATTGATAATACTTTCATTTGTGTCAAAGAAATTTTTAAAGACATGCTAACATTCAATCCAGGTGTAGCAGTGTTAGTTTGGTCAAGGAAATTAATGGCAACCTTAATTGAACAATTCAATTTGTTTGGCCCCTGCCCGGGATTGGTTCCTGCCTTGTGCCCTGTGTTGGCTGAGATTGGCTCCAGCAGACCCCCGTGACCCTGTGTTCAGATTCAGCGGGTTGGAAAATGGATGGATGGATGAATTTGTTTGGCTTTTTTACATCTCCACAAGTTTGAGCCAGATTCCTTCGGCATGTCCATATCATAATCAATTTGAATCACCGGTTAAGTCATTCATAGGCCATTAGCAAGTAGTATGTGATTTATGTGGGTCACAACTATAGAAAGATTTAGGTGTAAACTTTACTGTTCATATTTTAAGCTATGGTACATAGTAAAGATATTTTACAGGGATGGTCTTGGCATAGCACCCCATTCATTAAAGGGAGAGGAGTACATATGTTAACTTTTGACTGTGGCCGAAATGACACTCTGAATACTTTATATTGCTGTACTCTATTTAAAAATCGCTTTCACCAGGTTTGTGTATCTTGACAATGGTGGGGTAGCAGATATGTTATATTTGTATTTATTGCATTACAGGATGCTTTTATCTGCAAAGACTTGCAAAAGAGGTCAACATCACCAAGTAAACATCAGTCTGGGGGATATTTTGGGAGCAAAATAGTACAGAACAAAGTTGCAAACTTGATCAAGCAAAGAGCTCAGAACAGAATGTTAGCTAATTCATTTTATTTTGGTTATAAATCCTAATATAAAGCCAATATCAGTTAGACAGAAATTCACCAAACAAAGGTCTTCAAATGTTTCTTGGATTTAAACCTGAACATCTGGGGGGTATTTTTCGTACATGGATTACTCGTTTAGCCGGATGAAATTGTTGACGATTTGGCATGATCCTGGATCTGTTGGTTTTTCGAAACTCTTGCTGGATGTGTTGTCGTAGCAGCACATCCAAATCCTCAAACCTGCTTGGAGCAGGTTTGTTCTATGTAAACAAGGATTAGCTCACACACTTAATCAGTGTCCGTGCGTGGAATTCATTCAGTCATGGCTTCACCGTTCATGAGTGAGCAACCAATTGATATCGGTGCGCAAATTATAAGAAGAGAATTTCATATAGAGAGGGTTTTGCACGATCGGCAAGATCCTTTATTGCTCCCGGAGGAAATTCTTTTCGAAAGATACCGCTTTAGCCGAGGGGGAATATTGTACCTCAAAGATTTATTAGGACCTTATATTCGAAGTCAAACTCGGCGAAGTCGGGCTCTCACAACCACACAGACAGTATGCATTGCTTTGAGGTTTTTTTGCAAGCGGCACTTTTTTTATATACTGTAGGCGATGCGGAAAATCCATCTAAAAGTGCAGTTTGCCAGGCAATTTGTAAAGTCTGTTCGGCTCTGAAATATTTCCTTTGGGTTTTCATAGTGTTTCCTGGACACCTGGGTGTGCAGACAATAAAAGAGGCATTTCATGCCATTGCAGGTAGGCAATACACAGGTAAAAACACCCACAGTTCCATAAAGAATCTCACAATCAGCCTAACATTCTCATTACCAGGATTTCTAAATGTGATTGGGGCACGTGGGACTGATCACAGTGGAGTTTGATTTGGAAAATGTACCTCTCCTCCTTATGAATAATCGGACACAGTGTCTTCATCAAATATTTGACCTTCGTCAATATCTCTTTGGTCAGACACAGGTTCTAGGGATATGACATTCCCTGCAACTGACCCAACAAAAAAAGAGGGCTATATGGAACATACATATGGCACACATTGAGGACAAATATATGCAATGACCATCCTTTACCTGAAATGAAGTGACCACTGCATCCTGCCACTGGGTCTAAGGAGGAGCTTCCCCCTGGAATGCCCTCAGAAACAGGGCAATGGGCATTTTGCTGCAGAGCCAACTCTTCTGCAGGGTTTAGGTCTGGACCGTGTGGACCTCCACCTGTTTTTTGCTTGTCTGCCTTCTTATTAGCTTTAAAATTAATGTTCTTTACATTATATATGATTCTTTATGTCAACAATTCTTTAAATAATTATATACCAATTTTTACCAGTTTGAAGTATATCCTTGTACTTCACTTTAACCTGTTCCCGTGTTCTCCTTGTTTGATTTGGAATTATGATATATTAAATAATTAATTTGACACATAGGAAATGAAACGCTGCTTTCAGTAAGTACAATGCACACACGTTTAATTTGTCGGACACTTTTTGCCAGCTGTCTTTTCTGGTTTGGGCTGCTTTTGCAGTGTTATCCCATGTGCATATTAAATCTTGAAATCCTTCGACTAACTAACTAACTAACTAACTAACTAACTAACTAACTAACTAACTAACTAACTAACTAACTAACTAACTAACTAACATCCACACACACACACAGCTTGTGTGAAAAAAAAATGCGCCCGTTCTTTCGTCATTTTGTTGCAGCCTATCAAAGACTTGCTGATCATGTTTTCTAGACTCAATATATATGGGCTTTTCACTCAGTGCGGGCGCGCGCATTCATCTCGAATGACTAGATCCAGCTAGACTAATCTACTACGTGGCTGCGTTTGAAAAACCGACTTATCCCAGATGAGTTTCACCGGCATTAACTCATCCAAGATCAGGCATCTGATCTGGGATGATTTAAGCGACGTACGGAAAATACCCCCCTGTTGGGCTCAGAATTTTTATCTAAAACTGGTGAACGCCAAATAATAATTAGGGTAACCCTTTTTGATCCCATTATATAGCATTAAGTCCAAATAACATCCGAGGCAATATTCTGTTACCATCAAGTGGATGAAACAACAAACAAATCTGCAAATTTATCATTTTCTCTCTGTGTTTTGCTACTCCATAGTAACTCATTAATATTCATGAGGGGTGGTGCATTCAACAAAAAAAAATGGTGTGTAAATGAAGAGATGTAAAGCTAGTTTTAGAACAAACTGAAACTGAACCATCAGTTTAATTGAGTAATAGTGATGACAGTGTGAATTAGTCATCAGACATTGATTGAGTGAAAGTGAAAACGTTTCGATAGGTTGTGACTTGTAAAGTTATAGTGATGCTTGTTTTTTTTTAAATTTTATTTATTAATTTTATTGTAATCATTTCATACAAATAGATCAATTTATAACAAAAAAAAGCTGAAGACAAATCAAAATCCCACCCCTGAGAAGGAGAGCTTAGCCAAAGGAGAATTGCTTAGGGCTTTTTAACTCTTTGAGGGCTGAATATATTTTCCAAAAAACAGTTTCTGAAAAGCAATGGTTTCACACAGAAATCAACATAAAACATCTGTTGCTGCATGCTGCGGCAGCCAATTTGACAAGAATGTGCGGCAGACTTGTTGCCAAGCTGTCTTCACGTGGATGAGGCAGCACAGCTGCGATCACGGTTTCTACCTCTTATCATTGTTAAGTGGCACTCCTCCCTGGCGAACATTGCCATAGGCGTATCAGCTACATGAACCCATTCAGCACCACGGGGACCAGTCAACTGAAGCTGGAACCTCACATTCATTTTCGATCACTTGTATCAAAATCATTGTCCGACAAGTCATAGTCCAGTTCAGAGATAATAGGCCAATCATCGTCCATGCAGTAGTTTTGCTTTATGCATTCACTTTGATCTCTCGCTAGATGTCAATGACATTTTTGCTGTTGCTTGCACCTTGCTACTCACACGAGCACAGGAAATCTCAGTCAAACCAATGAAACTAACTTTCCTTCTAGCAACAAGAGTCCAGCTAAAACATAACAGTTGGTTTTGTCACAATTTACAGTCGATTACCAATGTCAACTCCTCCTTTTGACAAAAGTCGACATCAGCCCTGAAAGAGTTAATAAGGCAACAATATACAAAAGAAAGGAAGAAATATATATAGGTAAATAAAAAATGGAGAAGGGAATTAAATGCTATAATAGTTATTTCTCTTATTCTAAAATAATATTGATTAGATCCTGCCAGGTTTTGAAAAAATTCTGTACAGATCCTCTGACTGAGAATTTGATTTTTTCCAATTTCAAATAATATAAATCGGTTTCCCACTGACTTATCAGAGGAGAGTTAGGATTCTTCCAATTTAACAAAATAAGTCTGCGTGCCAAAAGTGTAGTGAATGCAATCACCATTTGCTTGTCCTTCTCCACTTCAACACCATCTGGATGAACACTGAACAGAGCTGTTAATGGGTTAGGAGGGATTGTGACACCAAAGCTGTCTGAAAGGCACTTAAAAATTTTGGTCCAAAATGATGTTAGTTTGTTGCAGGCCCAAAACATGTGACCCAGTGAGGCAGGAGCTTGGCTGCAGCGTTCGCAGGTTGGATCTTGCCCTGGAAACATTTTGGACAGTTTTAAGCGAGACAGATGAGCTCGATATATAATTTTTAGTTGAATAATTCTATGCTTTGCGCATATGGAGCTTTGATACCTTCCACTCCTTTTCTGATATATTGATTAAGAGATCTTCTTCCCAATGTCCTCTTGGGTCTTTGAAAGGTAGGGACTCTAAAAAGATTTTATATAATGCGGAAATGGTGTTTAATTCCTCGAAACTGAGCAGTATTTTTTCCAGCATGGTGGAGGGTAAAAGGTGAGAAAAATCGGGCAGTTTCTGTTTAACAAAATTTCTAATTTGAAGATTGTGAAAGAAATGTGTAGCTGGGAGGTTGAATTTGGAACGTAATTGTTCAAAAGATGCAAATATGTTGTCTATATAAAGATCTCTAAGCATTTTAATCCCAAAACTTTTCTAGGTATTAAAAACTGGATATGTTTGCGAGGGTTGAAAGAGGTGGTTCTCTTGCAGAGGTGCCACGGATAAAAGATTTTCCATCTTAAAATGCTTTCTAAGTTGGTTCCATATTCTGAGTGAGTAAAGCACAATTGGGTTATTAGTATATTTGCGATAACTTGCATTTATTGGAGCGCAGAGCAGGGAATATAAAGAAGTACTACAGGATTTTACTTCTATTGCAAACCAAGCCTGTGTATGTTCATTTATTTGTGTCCAGGTTTTTATGGCTTGTATGTTTACTGCCTAGTAATAAAACTGAAAATTAGGTAAAGCCATGCCACCTTCTGCCTGAGGTCTTTGTAGGGTCACTCTTCAGATATGTGGGTGTTTTGAGTGCCAAATGAATGAGGTTATTGTTGAATCTAATTTCTTAAAAAACGATTTATTGATATATATTGGAATGTTGTGAAATAAAAAAAGAAGTTTAGGAAGGATATTCATCTTAACAACGTTAATTCTTCTGGCTAGAGTGAGATGAAGGGTTGACCATCTATGCAAGTCTTGCTTAATTTTTTCCATACAGACGGCAACATTTTGTTGATAAAGAGCTTTATGTTTACTTGTGATATTTACCCCTAGGTATTTAAACTGATCTGCTATGGTAAAAGGTAGGTTGTCCAATCTAATATTATATGCTTGTGAATTCACTGGAAAGAGTATACTTTTATTCAGATTAATTCTAAGACCAGATATCTTTTGAAATTCTGTGAGTGCTGTTAAAACTGCAGGCACAGTGTTTTCTGGGTCTTATATATATATAAAACCATATCATCTGCATATAGAGAAATTTTCTGTTCCAGTCCTTCTCTGATAATCCCCTTTATCTGATAAGAATTTCGATAGTGAACTGCCAGTGGTTCAATGGCGATTGCAAACAGCAGTGGTGACAAGGGACATCCTAATCTGGTACCACGTTCTATCTTAAAGTAGTCTGAACAAATGTTGTTAATACAAACTGAAGCTTCTGGATTGGTATACAGTAGTTTGATCCATGCACAAATATTCGGGCCAAACCCAAATTTCTCCAATGCAGTGAAAAGGTAGTTCCATTCAATCATATCAAATGCTTTTTCTGCGTCTAATGATAGTAATATCTCTAGGGTGTTTGATTTTGCTGGTGAATATATAACATTAAACAAGCGTTGGAGACTGGTAGATAGGTGTCGGCCTTTAATAAATCCAGTTTGATCCTGTGATATTACCGAGGGCAGCACTTTCTCCATCCTTCTAGCTAGATTTTTTGAGCGTATGTTAACATCATTATTCAGGAGTGAAATTGGTCTGTATGATGCACATTGTAACAAGTCCTTATTTTGTTTAGGAAAGATGGTGATTAATGCTTGACGAAATGTTTGAGGTAGTATTTGGTTGTCTCTAGCTTCTGTAAATGTTACCAATAAAAGGGGAGCTAGCTGAGTGGAGAATTTCTTATAAAATTCTACGGGGTAACCATCAGGGCCTGCTGATTTCCCGCTTTGAAGTGACTTTATAGCATCTAGTAATTCTGTTAACGTCAGAGGTTTATCCAGTTCCTCAGCACTTAAAGCATCTATTTGTGGTGTCTGTAATGTATCCAGAAATGCATTAGATTGTGTGTTGTCTTCTTTGAACTCAGTAGAATATAAGGATTTATAATAATCTCTAAATGCGTGCATTATATTTTTATGGTCAATGATTTCTTCTCCATTCGTGTTGGTGATTACTGGTATTGCATTGTGAACTTCTTGTTTGTGAATTTGTTGAGCTAAAAGCTTATTAGCTTTCTCTCCGTGTTCATAGTAATGATGTCTTGACTTATAAATAAGTTGTTCAGTTTCTTTAGTTGTTAAGATGTTGAGTTCTGTATGCAGGGCCTGCCTTTTCCTGTGAAGAGCTTCACTTGGACGCCTGGCTTGTTCTTCATCTATTCTAGTAATTTCGCTTCTTAGCTCTGACAGTTTCTTGGTTTCTAATTTATTTCTGTGGGAAAGATATGAAATAATCTGTCCTCTTAAGAAGGCCTTTAGAGTTTCCCAGAGTGTTCCTGCAGAAACCTCTGTGGGCATGTTTTTCTCTAGGAAGAAGATGATTTGTTTGGATATAAATTCTGTGCAGTTCTCATCTGCTAACAGAAGAGGGTTAAGACGCCATCTATGAGGTGAGTGTGAGGGGCTTAATGATTTTAGCTCCAAGACTAGAGGGGCATGGTCAGAGATAACAATTGTGTCGTATTTGCACGATTTAATCGTAGGCAGGAAATTATTGTCTATAAAAAAATAATCAATTCTTGAGTAGCTATGATGCACTGGTGACTAGAACGAATATTATCTTGAGTTTGGGTTAAGAAACCTCCAGGGGTCTGATAAGTTATGGTCAGTAAAAAACTGTGTAATTGTCTTTGCAGTGTCAGATGTCGTCCCCCCTGTCACAGGAGTCCTATCTAAGAGTGGATTTAAAACACAATTGAAGTCCCCAGCCATTATAATTTTATGAATGTTCACATTGGGAATGGATGCAAATAGATTTTGCATGAATTCCTTATCATCGACATTGGGTGCATAAACATTTATCAAAATCATTTTACTGTTAAATAAGTTGCCCATGACCATCACATATCTCCCTTCAGGGTCCGATACTACATCTGATGCTACAAATGGAACTGTTCTGTGTATGAGAATTCTCACCCCTCTAGTTTTCTTTATAAAGCTAGAATGGAACATTTGGCCAGTCCAGTCTTTTTGTAGTCTGAACTGATCCATGCTTAGTAAGTGGGTCTCCTGTAAAAATACTATTTTAGCGTTTAAGCCTGTTAGGTGAGAGCATACTTTCTTTCTCTTTAATTCATGATTCAGGCCTTTGACATTCCAGCTCACAAAGTTAACTGTCCCATCATGGAGACATTGATTCTGAGTTTTTAAATGTCATTTTATAGTCTTAACTGGTAGTGAGGCAGTTTTAATCTTAATTTCAAAATTCCCCATGAGTTATTGCATTTTAGCCTATTGTTGAGTGATGCTTGTTTTTGGTGTCAAGCTGATACTGCTGCTAACATTTCTACACCTCCTACTTTCCCATTTTACCATGAAGAAAAACTAACACATACAGCACAACCCAACTACTGCCATATGCCTGGTAACTTTGGTTATGACAAGCTACAGCATGGTGCAGTATCTGCGTGGCAAAAAGGCAAAATGTTTGAAATCAAGTAGAAGTATAAGAATGACATCTATCCCCTAAGCACAGTTCTTGGTGCTACAATTTTCAATGTTTGTGTCAGGGAAAATATGGAAATCACTAAATCTTACACTAAGGTAGTTCACAAAAACACAATGGATGTCATCAGTCATGCAGATCAGGCACCGATATTTTATTCTGTCATACACACAAATTTGTGTTGTTTGTTGTTTAAAATGTGATGAGTCATTAAGAAAGTGTGCAAAGAAACACTCTTCTACTGTCCCAATTGCAATGTTGGGCTGTGCAGTGATTTCTATTTCAAAATATATGACACTTAGGATATGTACTAAATCTGCATCAACATGGCAGTGGACAGTAAATATACTTTTCCTACTGTAATTCAATCAATCAATCAATCAATCAATCAGCTTTATTTAAAATACAGAATCACCATGCAGCATGGTCCTAATACACTGTACAAACTAGATGAATTCATGGGACAAGATAAAAAGTAAGCAAATAAAGACAGAAATTAAAATAAAACATCACTGTTGAATGAATATTCTTATATAATACGCTACCGTGGCTGTTCGTTTGTCTGTCCAGGATTTTAAATCACCTGTAGCTCACAAACCGTTTGACCTATTGACCTGAAATTTGGTACACATATACTATGTGACGTCTACTATCTGATTTCAGGGTGATGATTGACCTCCAAGGTTATTCTTTTTATTTTTATTTAATTTTATTGTAGAATAAACTCTTGGCTGCAGGGCAGCCATGCAGCGCTCGTGTACGGGCGCCGTTCTCATCCTTACCGTCTTCACCATCACTTCTTCTACCTCTTCATATCTTTCTTGAGGCAGATTAAAGACTTAAGTACCAGTATAAGTGAATAATTAAAGAAAATGTACTAAGTAACACTGACTTAATCAATTTTAACTCGAAACGGTGTCAATTGAAGAAGAGAAGAAGCAGGCTGCTAGAGTGGAAAAAAGAAGAGCTGCTCATGAAGCAGCAAGTGCATCAACTTCTGAGCAAATGAATGGTAAACATATAGAGAAAGAGCATGAAAACTATAAGTCAAGTGTATTCACTGCACAGTAGGCAAATCAGTGACCAACTGATTTTTCTTCTTAATTGAAGGAATGACTGAAATACCAGCATTAAGAAAGCAAAGAGGACATACCGGAGTGTATGGTATACAGTAATTAGCCCAACTCAGTAAGGTGTTACAAGTCCATGCAAGGCGATATATGTATTAAAAGAAGAACTTTATAATCAACTCTTGCTTGCACTGGTAACCAGTGAAGAGAAGCTAGAATGGGTGTGGTGTCCTCATTTTTTTTTTTTTTTTTTCGTGTTTGTCAAGATTCTAATTGCAGCATTCTGAACAAGTTGAAGCCATCTAATAGCACATCTACGAAGACCGGAGAATAGGGCATTATAATAAACAAGTCCACAAGAAACAAATGCATGCATTAATGTTTCAGCACCACACAAACATAGAACAGATTGGATTCTTGTAATATTACTGAGATGAAAAAATGCTGTCTTGGTAATAGCCTTGATATGAGACCAGGATGTGAGACAAGCATCGAAGATCACTATAAGATTTTTGATGGTCGAATTTATAGAACAGCCATTAATATTAACACTCAAGCTTTCACACAATTGTCCATAACTGAAAGGTCTAACAATTAATAAGTCATCCATTTTTTCAATTTCTAACAGACCTCTAAATTTAGGATTCGGGAAAGTTAACTTACATTTATAGGTATGTATAGCTGCATATTGTCAGCATAACAGTGAAAATTAACACCATATTTGCAAATGATATACATAACCAAGGGGAAGCATACAGACAGAAAAAAATATGTGGACTGTGTTATTAACATGTTTCTGTTACACAAAATAACATTTTTCTTGTTGAAAAAAATTAATTACTTTTAAAATGTCCTTTTGGGAGAAAACATAACACTAAGGAGGCTAAACACACTGAGGGGTTTAGAATTTAGAATGGAGGTGGGCAGCTCATTCCACCAGCTACAAGCTATACATGAAAAGTGCAGAGATGGCAACATCATCATCAGCAGACCTCAATGGGTGACAAGGAGCATAGGACCTGTTAAGGGTGTAAGTCAGTGCAAGAGCGTAATAGGGTCCCAGGGGCACCGAGACATGTTCTCTGGCAGAAATGCTAAATGTTATGTCAAAGCAGTAGAAATGCAGTGAAGGAGATCTAGGGAAAGAGTGCCCATCAGCTAATTACACCGTAGACATTGAAATGACACACATGGTGGTATTAAATTGGCACAACTATCTCTAGATCATATGGTATGTATTACGACATACAGGCATCTTGAGTTTTATTAAGGGGCCCTTACCTTTTAGAAGAGATAAGGGGCTCAACAATGTAGGGATGTTTAGGATTACAAGAGAGAACACTGTTGTGTCTCATTTACTATAAAAATTAAACAACCCGGTGCAACATTTGTGTCTTTTGAATTATTTTTTCATATGTCACAACAGCTGTGTTGTGGTACTGAACACGGTGACATTCCATAATAGAGCCTACTCATCCACACAACAAGCCAGTTTAGCGTTTACCAATCGATTTGGCAGCGTACAAGTATATTTGGATTGCATGATGAAAACTAATCATCTGAAGGAATTATGTAAAATCATAGGGAAAAAATGACTACCTCACGGAAGAAACAGATAGATCCAAATACTACAAGGTAGAATGTTACCTCTTTTTCTCACTATGCCAACCACAAGCTAATACAGTATATCCCAAATACATTTAATGCATTTTAAGCCAATGGGATTGCTGAGCACCTCAGCTAACTTAAATTTTCCTTTCTCACACACAAGCACATAGAAGGCAGTCAATGGGCTTAACTGAATGTACTATGCCAGACCAGGAGTTGAGTAAGTGGACTAACATCTTTTCTCCCTCTGAAGGAAAACCTGCCTAAGGCCAATATCCAATCAGATTCAACATCCGGCTGCAGTCCCCACCCTGATCCTGAACTCACTTCTGACTATAATCCTGTGGACACTCCTCTTCCTCCTATAAAGCCAGCACATTCCCTTCCTCAGTCAGTCATGTTTTGGGACTCATTAATTTATGATTACTCTGCCATGCATTTCTCGTTGAATTATTATTGTCAGTATATAGGTTAGATCCCCAAAATTTTAATCTCATCTCACTGCTCTTTTACACCTTATTATTCAAGGAGATGAATAATATAAGGTTCAGAATGATGTCATAGTGTTTAGTGTTGATATTGCACAACTTATGGACCTAGGGTTAAATATCGGGCCTCATCAAAATTTGTACATTGGCCCAATATTTGTGTGCATGATTGCTTGCTGCATCCAGCAGGAGGCGAACAATTCTTGACAATATGTTTGTTAGAGATTGCAGCTTCACTAAACCAAAAGTTTATGTAATAGATTTTTATTACATACTATACAGACTTATATAATATCTTTCACTAGCAGTACAACAGTGATTCTAAAATGAAGAAAGAAAAAATAACACTAAAGAAAGAATACACTTAACCCCTTTTTTAATATTGGCTGGACACTCACAATAATACAATTTTCATTGGGTTCCTGCAATTGGCTGTGGCCTTCTTCAAGAGAGTGCGTGATCTTGTACTATGTTATAAAACTCACAGATCACAGTAGCAAATTTCAGACCTTTGGCTACACCTGCTCCTCTTGTTTTATCTCATGTAAGAGACTATTAGATGCTATGCTATTAGATTAAAGGTGACTGTGAGTGAATGAATGTGTGTGCATAAGGACACACTGCAGTGAAGTAGATACAGACAATGGGCGGTAGGCAAAAGAATAGTACTCATTAAGGAGATGACTAAAACTACCGTTTCGTTACCTGAGAAGAACAACACAGTAGAGGATTTTAAGAATGTTTTAGTATTAGTTACACAAACAAACAATATTGCAAAGAAAATAACTGTGAGAGAATTACTAGCAGGCTGATTCTTTCCTACAGCAAGATCTTCTAAGCATCTGCTGAAGGACTCTCAAATGATAAATGATGCAATTCGCTAGCTAATCAAGAAGATAATAAAATTAGTGAAAAAAAAACATGTTAGCTGCTTATCATTTCTTAAAAAAGATGAATACTTGAGATTAAAAGATTTTTTGTTTTCATTATTACAGGCAAGAATTGTTTAGGGCACTCTAGGAAACCATAATATTTGAAGTAGCCTTGAGTGGTAGTCATATATACATTTGAGAATTTCAGGCATACTTACAATTTTTCCTTCCACAGAAATTATTTTCTTCCTTGTATTGTTATCTTGTGTTGATATAAACACTAAATTCAAAGAGAAAGCAAAACAAAGAGTTGGGTACAGGTTTAAGGCATGCTACTGTGCAGACGGCGATGATCGCACATGAAAAGACCTTTATGAGATTTTTTGAATGCTCTGTGATCAAAGCTCTTTTTCTTCTCTTTGTTTAAAGAGCTCTTTTTACTTAAATGGACCAAATTCTGCAGAGTTTATATATGACATAATGGGATGGGGGGGGGGGGGGGGGGAGGTACTTTAAAAGTGAATCTGTCCTCCCTAAAAAGAGATCATTCTCCAAGTATCTGCCATATGCCCTTTATGCTATACATCTTAGCCCAAACTCTTGACCATAAATTGATAAGGTGAGAATTTAAGTGAAAATATAATGCACAGTTATGAGTGTACCCAAAGATTATTCTCAGTTAATGCACAACCAAGAGATGATTCAGGAACCACAAGATGTGGTCAGAAAAAAGTAATATACTTTTAAATAAAGTATATCAAAGAGAAAAAACATCCACCAAAGGGCAAGGCAAAATCAAAATTTGGAAAACAGAGCAAATGTCAAAAATCTAAATGAAACTTGAGTCTTCCAGGAAAAGAAGCAAACCTTTGATAAAAATTAAGTAATTTGAAATATCCACCAAAGGATACCAAAGCTGCTGTGCACTACCATATTTATATTGGAACTACCAGTGGTGTCACTAGTTCAAGATATCATGATAAAGCGAACGGGAATACGCAAACAACATGGCGTCAAGTAAGTAACAAAATATGACTGTATCGAAAAACAATACAAAGAAATCAAAAATGAAAACTGAAGTCAGAAATTAAATGAAATACAAACTCAGAAGTGCACAAAAAACACACATATTTTATAAAACTGAGTAAATTCTACTAAGTCAGACTTAACTGAAGATTTTCTTTACATCTAATGTAGAGACTGACTGTTCATCCAGCTAATTTTCTTATCCACACCTAGTGGTGCATTTATTAATGTTGATTTATCCGACCGTAGCTTTCCATTTAGGCTCTGTCACAGATAGCATTTTGTAGTCCATTGAAATGGAACTCACCATCGAAATGGAATTCACAATCATATAACAGTCATTCCAGATTGGACAATTCAAAATCACTTCTATGAATAGTTGAGATCTGTTTAATAAACATAAGTCATCTTCTTCTTCTAGGAAACTTTTCTAAAACATCCTTAATGTGATGTACTATATTGTTTAGGACAGGGTGGCACCAGCCATTTTGCTGTGTAATTGTACACAGGTCTTTTACTTAAGAGGCAGCTGTCAGATCTTCGGAACTTCAGCTAAAGTGTAAGCTCTCTTCACACGACCTCTCTTTGGACCGCAGTTTCTGGATCTCATCTGATAAGACTGATTAATCACAGGCAAAGGATATCCAGAGATGTCTCCATGATGCACCATTGAAACACTTGGTCTTTGAACAACAAATGATTGTAACCTTAATGGACAAAAACTTTTCACCAATTGTCAACCAATCCCTAAACCCCTTCTCCTTTCTTTATAACCCATTGCAAGCACTATATCTGTGCTCTCTAGCAGAGTTAAACAAGGATGGCACAAGTACACACCTTGCTATAGTAAAGCAAGGTGCACAAGTCAGAGAGACTGAACAAAGACCCTTTCCTAAACATGTTTGGTACAAACCTTCATTGTACTTTCAAAATCAATTATGTGACACTGTTGTCTTGTTGAGTTGATCATGTACAAAGTATATAGTTAGATATATAGACCAGGGGCCTTATGTATAAATGGTGCGTACAAACAAAAATGTTGCATACTCCCATTTCCATGCTCAAATCGCGATGTATAAAACCTAACCTGGCGTGAAGCCATGCACATGTTCACACCAGCTAAATGCTTGGTGTACGTAAGTTCTCCACTCAGTTTTGCAAACTGGCGGCACCCAGTGTCAAAGCAGCATCAAAGCAGTTCACGTGTGGTTTCCCTTTCTTTTTTAGATTCACATCCCTGATGCAGCTTTATCAAATACACTGATATTAACTGCATATTGTTTATTAGTTTATGGCATCTGCTTGTAATTAACCTGTAACAATATAATGGTCCATGGAATGGACAAACTATTCCAAATACTATAGCTGCTTTAGCATTGTTTCTCTCAATGCACCATTCAGAGTATTTATATCACTGTATCTGAGTGTGGAATCACAGCTCTACAGCAGCTGATCGGAAAGAGAATTATCAGTATACAGCATCAAGCACACGCTGCCTTAGCTATTGAACTGCTCTAAAACGGCAAACACTCGAGAGCCTTTTCTGTATGGACCTCGTGGTTCAGAAACAGTTTCATCCCAAGAACTATAAACACACTGAATCAGTCCATCAAGTGCTCCTTGTAGAACTGTTTTTACTTATATGATAAGTACAATCACCTCACTGTAAACTTGCGATAAAGTTATAATATTGCACAACCTGAGCCACTTTATAAAGAGTGTATTTACATATGATGGCAATATCATTTTTAAGATGAAATGCAGCAAAATATGTGTATTACATTATACAGATAAAATGTTAACATCATTTAAATAATCTATATTGTTAATAATTAAACATGTGAGGACACAGTAGCGCATCGCTAGCGACGATCTGGTGCCCCGTTCAGAGATTGTTCGTACCTCGCACTGTATGCTTGCTGGGAATGGCGTGACCCTGGATGGACAGATGGATGGAATAATTAACCATGTACTACAAAGATATTTCAATGATCCTTAAAAGTTTTGAAGAATCGGCGTTCTAAGCTTACAGATGGCTTAACATCTATTAGAGAGCTAGTTACTTGGAGAAAGATAAGGAAGGACAGGAACTGGGGGTTAGTACATTTGAAAGAGGCAGTACTGCTGCAATAAATTATTTAATCAAAGATTGCGCACAGCAGAGCAAGCATCTTGCGGGAGGCAGGAACAGTTTCTGGGCAGGGCACCAGCTCGTCACTATCACTGCACCACCGTGTTCCAATGTTTAATAACATGCTTTAACTCCTATCATCATGAAAATATCAAGTATACATCTCAGTATTTTAATTATTCAATTAAAGAGCTGTAATATCACAAATGTAATGGATTCTGTGTCCTGTCCGAGGAAGAGAAAGCCCGTTTAAGAAGCACATAGTGATTCACACACATAGAACACATAGAAGAACATATACAAAACAAGTGTGCTACTTTAGTTATGATGGGATCTGAGAAACTCTAGTAAATTAAACACTGATTTTAAGATTAACTTTATGGCATTCTACTTTAACAAAATAAACTACGAGATCGAAGTGGACATTCTGACCTTTTTTTCACTGTGTCTCTATTTTTTTTCTTTCCTCTGTACCCTAATACCCTTCCATATGACACTCAGACAGTGGGCAACGACTCGCCTTTTTACAGTGACTTTGATATCTGACGATGGTTACGATTGTATTTGAGAAACTAGTAAATTAAACGATTTAAAGATGAAGTTTATGATGTTCTACTTTAATGATAAAATAAACTACGTGATTAAAGTGAAAATTTCGAGATTAAAGCTGACATTTTCAACTTTTTTCCCCACGGTGTGCCTATTTTTTTTCTTTTCTCTGTATCCTAATAAGCTTTCATATGACACTCAGACATTGGGCTACGACTCGCCTTTTCACTTTGAGTTTGATATCTGACAACTTCTTTTTTATTTCGGGCACTGTGTGACTTTGTGAACTTGAGCTTTCGAGTTTCTCCGACACTCTATGTCATTCGATCAACTTCCTTTTGTTGTTTATACCACTGTTTATACCAACAAATAGTATGTTTTTCCTTGCCTCCACTTGGTATTCGCTGAAATTCTTCTATTTTCCCCCATGCTTTTGTCATTGCCTTTTCATAGAACGCCGTGCTTAAGGGCTATTTAAAATGATTTGCATATTCAAAGATGTGTAATTCTGGGAGGAGTTGGGGAGTGGCAGTAGGCACGTGCACGTGCGTTACTTTTCACGCTGACCGGGATCTATGTAGCGGAAGAATGTGGAAGTTGGTGAACGCACAGATTTATACATCTGGATTTTTTTGTGTGTACGAACATTTCCGCTTTTGTCCATACGCCATGTTTAAGTGTGAATTCTACACATGCCGTTATGTATGAGGCCCCAGGAGTTTTCAATAGGTAAGTATTATGCTTACCTGGATAATAGAGAAGTCCAATAAGAACTAGAAATGGAGCCAAAAGATTAAGAAATTAAGAACTTTTTGTGACAAAACCAATGAGTAATCATGGGAAGTTAGTTGAAACTTTCAATTGGAAAGAGCAAGAAATCTTAGCAATAAAGCCCAAAAAACTTAAAAATATGAAGTCTAAACAAACAAACAGGATGTTTTAACAATAACTGAATATCTTTTCCTTAACTGCCATCATGAAGTTTCTTGTTTTTTTTATTCAAACTCTGGATAATGAATGAAGTGCTCCATCATCTTATCAGCATCAATGTGATGATTACTTTTGTAAACTTGCCCCTAAATTAATTTTGCATGCAATGTCACAATTGTAAAATTAGTTGTGCTTTTTTAACATTTTTTTATGCTGGAATACAAGGGATATTTTTCTTGCATGTTTATTCTGCAGCTGAAACTACTGTTTCTTTGCTTGGCTGTCCTCTAACATCACAGATCCTCCTGTGTAGCTGCATATGTTCTTATCTGCTTTGTGCACTGTGTGGCTGTACATTCTCACTGCTCTTACATTTCCCCAGCTCTATAAATTGGTCCAAGCCAAGATACCTCTGGAAGATTGGAGCAGCAGAGAAACTCTCCCAGAGTGCTTTCTGGTATATGTTTTCTAGCAATGCCCCATGCCACACTTTTTTTTGCAACAGAATTCATTTTGTAATGCTCTGAACGTGGAGAAATAGTCTAATGATAATGATAATTCATTCTATTGGCCATTTAAAGTTTCTTACATTAGGAATTAGTGATATTTTGTGTACTCCAACTTACTCTATAAAGATACAGAGAGAGGGAAACAGCAGCTTGGGGTCAGTGAGCAGGGCCAGCTATTTGTACGGCACCCCCTGGAGCAACTGCAGGTAAGAGCTTCGCTCAAGGACCCAATGGAGTAGCACTCCTTCTGGTACTGCCAGGATTCAAACTGGCAACCTTCCAGTTATCAGCACAGATTTTTTTCTGTAGATAAAATAAAAATAAATGTGTTAACGGTGTGAATGGTGCGAAAATGCCACTTGTTTCACAGTTTCTTTTTTGTTTTTTTGCAATATGAAACTCAAAGCTTTGCTCCAAATTCAATTTCAATTCAATGTCAACAACAACATAGCCTTGATCATGAACACAAAATAGTGCTGTGGTGATGTCAATAAAACAATGGTAAAAATAATAACACCATGGAAAAAATTGTTCAACAAATCATAAATAACACATTCCAAAATGTGACTCGCAACAGCAAGAACATAAAAAGTCCTAGAAATAATAATTAAAAAAAAGATTTTTCTGCTTTTCTCCAAAATAATATTAATTTTCTATGAAAATCAGTTGTTTATAATTGTGGAAGTGAGCCAGATCACTGGAAGATTTATGTATGTCTGTCTGTATGTATGTATGTATGTATGTATTGTCACAAGAATGGACTGGAGACATAAAAAAGGTTTGGGGCAGCCAACTGTATATTGTTTCTTGACTGCAAAAATAGGAATAGTTGTTGTACAGATCAGAGTCCAGAACAGAACTGACTTTGTTGGCAAAAGATGGCAGCTTTACAGGCCAGCAGAGAAAATGACATCATCAATGGGACCGGAACTGGACATGGCATTGTCAGGCCCGGAACCAGAAGTGACATCATCAGTGGGCCTAGAACTGGAATTGATGTCATCAGACGGGGCAGAAAATGGAAGTGACATCATCAGAGTCTTGCAGAATTTCCCATAACTAGACCGCAGAGAAGTGAGATAAAGTGCACTGTGCCACCCCCTGGTCTGGCATGGAATTACTTATGTATGTTATCAGGTGAATTGCTGATGTTATTCATCATAAACCTTGCAATTGACTAAATATGTACATGTTTGGGATGTGGGAGGAAAACCTGAGCAGCCACTGAAAAGCCCACACAAACACAGGAAGAAAATCAAAACTCCACACAGACTGCAACCGGGCTGAGATTTGAGCCCTGGGCCTTGTAGCTGTGAGATAATACCAGAAGCCTTTATGTCACTCTAGATATATAATATATATTTTAAATGCTCAGTTTCTTATAGTAATCACACTGATGAATAAACATGCAACTAATTTTATTGTTGTCTGTAGTCTTCTTCAGACCTGCATGCCCAAATAATTGTTTTTTATTAACATGGCCAACTTAACAGAATCAAGACAGGTGTTGTACAGCTGATTGGGAACAAAACATAATATGCTTAGGATGAGATGAACAGCTCAAAAGTAGAATAACAAAACAAAAAAAACAGTCTTTGCATGAGGCATTTAATGGGACTCCTACTTATTCTAGTGTCCTGGATCCCTAATAATAAGAAATTCATGTAGAATGCTCTGATGATGCCAGCAATATGAGAAATTATGAAAGAAAAAACAAAAGACACAAACAAATAAGGTAAAAAACAAAAATGGAAAGCTGAAAAGAAATAAAACAAATTACATTAATGGTAGGAATAGCATGGAAATGCATCAAAAGTATCAACATTTCACACCTATTCAATTTTTGCCTGCCTCAGGAGTTCCCAAGTGGTTTTTCAAATCAGAACAAAATCACAAAAAAGTTGTTGAAGGTTGTAAAGACACTCATACTGTATGAGATATTTTCTGACTGATCCAAGAGGCATTTCGTTTCCAGGGGCCTCATGCATAATGGCGTGCATAGAATTCACATGGCATATGGACAAAAGTCGAAATGTGCGTACGCACAAAAAAATTCAGAGGCAGAAAACCATGCATAAGCCAACTTCCACGCACTTCCGCTACTTCCGTCTGCATGAAATGTAACGCTTGTGCACGCACCTGCCGCCCCTCCCAGACTACTTCTAGAGTTATACCTCTTTGAATATGCAAATCAATATAAATATTCCCTTAAGTTTAGCGTTCTGTGAAAAGACAATGGCAAAAATACAGGAAAAAAAGAAGAATATCAGCAAATGCCAAGTGGAGGCAAAGAAAAACTATTTGTTGGTTTAAGCAGTTATATAATTAATAAAAGGAAGTTGGTCGAAAGTTCAAGTTCAGAAAGTCGCATAGTGCTCGAAATAAGAAAGAAGTTGTCAGATATCAAAGTCGCCGTGAAAAGGCAAGTCGTAGCCCACCGTCATATGGAAGCTTATTAGGGAACAGAGAAAAGGAAAAAAATAGGTACACAGTGGGAAAAAAAAAGCTTGAAATGTCAACTTTTATCTCAAAATTTTCACATTAAATCATGTAGTTTATTTTGTCATTAAAGTAGAATGTCATAAAATTAATCTTAAAATCTTTAATTTAATAGTTCCTTAAATCCCATCGTAACTAAAGTAGCATGTTAAATGCTTCGTATTCTATGTGCTCTTCTATGTGCTTCGTGTGTGAATCACTACTTGTTTCTTAAACAGGCTTTCTCTTATGCCGACAGGACACAGAATACATTACATTCATGAGAGACAGTCAGGTCTCTGAACAATTTAAATACTAAGATGTATATCTGATATCATTTTCATTATGAAATGAATTAAAGCATGTATTAAACATAGGGCCACAGTGATACATTGGTAGCAACGAACTGGCACTCCATCCAGAGATTGTTTCCGCCTCCCGCAAGATGCACGACCCTCAATGAAATAATTTATTGCAGCAGTACTGTCTGTTTCAAACATACTAACCCCCAATTCTTGTCCTTCCTTTACTTTCTCCAAGTAACCAATTGCCACACAATCACCTCTTTAATAAAAGTCAGACTGCCGATTCTTCAAAACTTTTAAGGAACATTGAAATATCTTCATAGTACATGTTTAATTATTCCATCGATCTATCCATCCAGGGTCACGCCAGTCCCAGCAAGCATGCAGCCCAAGGCAGAAACAATCTCTGGATGGAGTGCCAGTTCATTGCTAGCACTGTCCACCATGTCCACACATTTAATAACAGTATACATCTATAATAATAAAAGGCAAAGCCCTCACTGACTGATTCACTCACTCACTGACTGACTGACTCACTCATCACTAATTGTCCAACTTCCCGTGTAGGTGGAAGGCTGAAATTTGGCAGGCTCATTCCTTACAGCTTACTTACAAAAGTTAGGCAGGTTTCATTTCAAAATTATACGCGTAATGGTCATAACTGGAACCTCTTTTTTGTCCATATACTGTAATGGAAGGCAGCAAGATGGCCGTAGGAGACTGAGTTGCGTGTCGCGTCATCACGCCTCCCACGTAATCACGTGAACTGACTGTGAACTCAGTACGTAGAAAAGAAGGAGGAGCCCCAAAGAGTGCTGAAGAAAACATTCATTACACAATTGACAAGGCAGCGAAACAATAAGAAGCGAGTGAGTGACGCATACAAGCATCTTCATAAGAGACGAGGTATAAAAAAGCACGGTGTAAACCGTAAGTCTAAATTAACTTTATAGAAACGCTCCCGCTGCCGTTTGCAATACCATATTCGCGAGATACAAGTTTAATGAGAAGACACGAGGTATAAAAAAGCACGGTGTAAATCGTAACCTTAAATTAACTTTATTGAAACGCTCCCGCTGCCGTTTGCAATGCCATATTCGCGAGATACAAGTTTAATGAGAAGACACGAGGTATAAACGAGAGTTTGCATCACTTTGTAACAGAGTTAAAATTGCTGTAGCGAGAAACATTTAACTGCCGGGTCTTAGCTAACATTAAATAAACCCGTGGACATCGCAACATCACACAAGAGAGCGGCTCACGTGAAGTGACTGAACGCAGCGGGAGTGATCACTTCCATGAATCAAACCTGTTCAAAAAACACATTACACAATTGATAAGGTAGGAAAAGAATATGAAACAAAGCACGGTATAAACCGTAACTTTAAATTAAGTTTATAGAAACGCTGCCGTTTGCAATACCATATTCGCCCCTGCGAAGCGCGGTGATTTTGCTATATATATTAAACTATTTCAACCATTGTATGATCTGCTTCTCGCAACTGAATGAGGGCACCGTGGCAGAAGTTAGCCGACTTGCTCACCAACCACAAGCGTTACCTGGTAGGTAACCACCCATACAATCAGATTGTGAATCAGACTACGAATGCCTGCAATGTAATTACCCCGATCTACATGCTGTCAAATGAACGAACCACACACCGTGGCACAACGTTAGGGGCTTCACCTCTACGTCCGAGGATCGATTCCCGTAAGGGAGTGCAGTGACTGTGTACTCCTGATGAGCCCACAATTACGGCGAAACACGTGTCGCATACTATGCATCTTCAAAGCACGGTGTAAACAGTAAGTTTAAATTGAGTTTATAGAAACGCTCCCGCTGCCGTTTGCAATACCATATTAGATGACTTTGTAACAGAGTTAAAATTGCTGGAGCGATAAATTTTTAACTGCCGGGTCATGTCGCGTGTTCTTGGGTAGGTACACCAAAAAATGTATACATTTATGCATGTAATGGGCAAACAAAAAATGTACTATACCCGAAAGCACTACAGTAGTACTCAATGTATCTTTACTTCTTAAATGTTAATGTTTTACTGTTTAATAATTTATACGCTTCTTATATGTTATTCAGATTCTTTTATCAAAATACCAGTAACAGCGCACTGCACGATAACGTGGAGTGAATATACTTGACATGACCATTCATAGTATTTATCCTCTTTCTCTGTACGTTTACCATTCGTTTGCTCAGAGGTTGATGCGCTTGCTGCTTAATGAGCAGCTCTTCACCCTAGCGTCCCGCTGCTTCTCTTCTTTCGTCGGCATCTTTTCCCGTTAAAACTGATTTTTTTTAAAACTTAGTATGTTTTCTTTAATTTTTCAGTTAAGCTGGCACTTAAGTCTTCAATCTGCCTCAAGAATGATTATCGAAGGTGGTAGACAATGAAAACGTCAGCCGTACGCATCCGCCACGCACGCACTGGTGCGCGCAGCTGTGAGTTGACTCTACAATAAAATAAAATAAAGATAAAAAGAGTAATAACTTGCAGCACCGCTATTCAATTACACTTGCCTAACGCCTCTCCTAAGAGGGAAATACTGTGGGATCTGGGCATCCGTCAAAGCAGCAATCACAAGCCCGATTAGAAAGCGGGAAGCTGTGATTTGTCCTCTCCCTCCCATGTAACAATCACAGCCCGTGTTGCAATGCACTATGTATGTATATGTATATATGTGTATGTATGTGTATATATATATATATGTTCATATGTGTGGGAAAGCGAATAGTAGACGTGACGTAGTATATGTGTACCAAATTTCAAGTCAATAGGTGAAACGGTTTGCGAGCTACAGGTGATTTAAAATCCTGGACAGACAAACGAATAGCCACGGTAGCGTATTATAGAAGAACATTTTACTGTTTAATAATTTATATTTATATGCAATGTGCTTCTTATATATTACTTCATATTCTCATATGATAATGATGTTAATGTTGTTTATATTGATTTCTATGTTATTGTAAGTGCCCTTTATTTGTGGAAAAATAAATTTGGCAATTAAACTTATTTTATACATACCTTTTATTTTTTTCTCTTGCACTTAGTGAGCGAATCCACTGGGTAATCAGCTATATATATATATATATATATATATATATATATATATATATATATATATATATATATATATATATATAGAGAGAGAGAGAGAGAGAGAGAGAGAGATATATATATATATATATATATATATATATATATATATATATATATATATATATATATATAGATAGATATATAGATATATAGATATAGATATAGATATATAGATAGATATAGATATATATATATATATATATATATATATATATATATATATATAGATAGATAGATAGATAGATATGTATATATAGATAGATATGTATGTAGATAGATATGTATGTAGATAGATATGTATATATAGATAGATATGTGTATGTATGTAGATATACAAATATGTATATGTATATATATATGTGTCTGTATGTGTATATATATATATATATATATATGTGTGTGTGTGTGTGTATGTATGTGTATATATATGTTGATATATGTATATATATGTGGATGTGTATATGTATATATATATGTACAGTATATATGTATATATGTTTATGTATATATATGTTTACATAACCTCTTTAACACACTACTTCTCCACTGCGAAGCGCGGGTATTTTGCTAGTTATTTAATGAAGTAAAAAATGTATCTGTTTAATCTATAATAATAAAAGGCAAAGCCCTCACTGACTGACTGACTCACTCACTCACTGACTGACTGACTCACTCATCACTAATTCTCCAACTTCCCGTGTAGGTGGAAGGCTGAAATTTGGCAGGCTCATTCCTTACAGCTTACTTACAAAAGTTAGGCAGTTTTCATTTCAAAATTATACGCGTAATGGTCATAACTGGAACCTCTTTTTTGTCCATATACTGTAGTGGTAGGCAGCAAGATGGCCGTAGGAGACTGAGTTGCGTGTCGCGTCATCACGCCTCCCACGTAATCACGTGAACTGACTGTGAACTCAGTACGTAGAAAAGAAGGAGGAGCCCCAAAGAGCGCAGAACAAAACATTCATTACACAATTGACAAGGCAGCGAAACAATAAGAAGCGAGTGAGTGACGCATACAAGCATCTTCATAAGACACGAGGTATAAAAAAGCACGGTGTAAACCGTAAGTCTAAATTAACTTTATACAAACGCTCCCACTGCCGTTTGCAATGCCATATTCGCGAGATACAAGTTTAATGAGAAGACACGAGGTATAAACGACAGTTTGCATCAGTTTGTAACAGAGTTAAAATTGCTGTAGCGAGAAACTTTTAACTGCCGGGTCTTAGCTAACATTAAATAAACCCGTGGACATCGCAACATCACACAAGGGAGTGGCTCACGTGAAGTGACTGAACGCAGCAGGAGTGATCACTTCCATAAATCAAACCTGTTCAAAAAACATATTACACAATTGATAAGGTAGGAAAAGAATATGAAACAAGGCACGGTATAAACCGTAACTTTAACTTTATAGAAACGCTGCCGTTTGCAATACCATATTCGCCCCTGCGAAGCGCGGTGATTTTGCTATATATATTAAACTATTTCAACCATTGTATGATCTGCTTCTCGCAACTGAAAGAGGGCACCGTGGCAGAAGTTAGCCGACTTGCTCACCAAGCACAAGCGTTACCTGGTAGGTAACCACCCATACAATCAGATTGTGAATCAGACTACGAATGCCTGCAATGTAATTACCCCGATCTACATGCTGTCAAATGAACGAACCTCACGCCGTGGCACAACGTTAGGGGCTTCGCCTCTACGTCCGAGGATCGATTCCCGTAAGGGAGTGCAGTGACTGTGTACTCCTGATGAGCCCACAATTACGGCGAAACACGTGTCGCATACTATGCATCTTCAAAGCACGGTGTAAACAGTAAGTTTAAATTGAGTTTATAGAAACGCTCCCGCTGCCGTTTGCAATACCATATTAGATGACTTTGTAACAGAGTTAAAATTGCTGGAGCGATAAATTTTTAACTGCCGGGTCATGTCGCGTGTTCTTGGGTAGGTACACCAAAAAATGTATACATTTATGCATGTAATGGGCAAACAAAAAATGTACTATACCCGAAAGCACTACAGTAGTACTCAATGTATCTTTACTTCTTAAATGTTAATAGATAGATAGATAGATAGATAGATAGATAGATAGATAGATAGATAGATAGATAGATAGATAGATAGATAGATAGATACTTTATTAATCCCAATGGGAAATTGTTTTACTGTTTAATAATTTATACGCTTCTTATATGTTATTCAGATTCTTTTATCAAAATACCAGTAACAGCGCACTGCACGATAACGTGGAGTGAATACACTTGACATGACCATTCATAGTATTTATCCTCTTTCTCTGTACGTTTACCATTCGTTTGCTCAGACGTTGATGCGCTTGCTGCTTAATGAGCAGCTCTTGACCCTAGCGTCCCGCTGCTTCTCTTCTTTCGTCGGCATCTTTTCCCGTTAAAACTGATTTTTTTTTAAAACTTAGTATGTTTTCTTTAATTTTTCAGTTAAGCTGGCACTTAAGTCTTAAATCTGCCTCAAGAATGATTAGCGAAGGTGGTAGACAATGAAAACGTCAGCCGTACGCATCCGCCACGCACGCACTGGTGCGCGCAGCTCTGAGTTGATTCTACAATAAAATAAAATAAAGATAAAAAGAGTAATAACTTGTAGCACCGCTATTCAATTACACTTGCCTAACGCCTCAAATAAGAGGAAATACTGTGGGATCTGGGCATCCGTCAAAGCAGCAATCACAAGCACGATTAGAAAGCGGGAAGCTGTGATTTGTCGTCTCCCTCCCATGTAACAATCACAGCCCGTGTTGCAACGCACTATGTATGTATATGTATATATGTGTATGTGTGTGTATATGTATGTGTGTATATATATATATATATATATGTGTGTTCATATGTGTGGGAAAGCGAATAGTAGATGTGACGTAGTATCTGTGTACCAAATTTCAAGTCAATAGGTGAAACGGTTTGCGAGCTACAGCTGATTTAAAATCCTGGACAGACAAACGAATAGCCACGGTAGTGTTTTATAGAAGAACATTTTAATGTTTAATAATTTATATTTATATGCAATGTGCTTCTTATATATTACTTCATATTCTCAAATGATAATGATGTTAATTTTGTTTATATTGATTTCTATGTTATTGTAAGTGCTCTTTATTTGTGGAAAAATAAATTTGGCAATTAAACTTATTTTATACATACATTTTATTTTTTTCTCTTGCACTCAGTGAGCGAATCCACTGGGTAATCAGCTATATATATATATATATATATATATATATATGTATGTGTATATATATATATATGTGTGTATATATATATATATATATATATATATATATATATATATATAGATAGATAGATATATGTGTATGTATGTAGATATACAAATATGTATATATATGTATATATGTTTATATATATGTAGATATACAAATATGTATATGTATATATATGTATATGTGTCTGCATGTGTGTGTGTATATATATATATATATATATATGTATGTGTATATATATGTTGATATATGTATATATATGTGGATGTGTATATGTATATATTTATGTATATACAGTATGTTTATGTATATATATGTTTACATAACCTCTTTAACACACTACTTCTCCGCTGCGAAGCGCGGGTATTTTGCTAGTGTAATATATATATATACTTTACTGCATTTCATCTGAAAAATGATATCCAAAAACAATAGGATAGCGCCTGGAAATCTAAATCAACTTAGAAGCCAGTCATCAACATCTATAAATATGAATTGAATTCCTTTATTGTTATTGTATGGTACAATGAGATTCAATATGCAAATCCTCCATAAACTTATTTCCTATAAAATGGTAGAACAACAACAACAAAAACAATAATAATAATAATAATACAATAAAAAAAACAATGAAAAATATACAATATGAAAGCGTAAGTGGCTCAGGTTGTGCAATATTACAACTGTAATGCAAGTTTGCAGTGAGGTAAGTGTACTTATAAATACAAACAGTTCTACCGGGAGCACTTGATGGACTGATTGAGTGCGTTTATATCTCTTGGGATGAAATTGTTTCTGAACCACGTGGTTTGTGTAGGAAATACTCTGAAGGGTTTGCCGAATGGGGAAAGTTCAAATAGACTGTGTGCATGGCTGAGGCAGCGTGTGCTAGAAGGTGTATTCCAATAATTCTCTCCGCTATTGACACAATCTGCGGTAGAGCTTTCCGATCACCTGCTTTAGAGCTGTGATTCCATACTCAGATACAGTGGGTTAAAATACTCAGTGGTGCACTAAGAGTAACAATGTTAAAGGTGCTATAGTATTTGGAATAGTTTGGCTATTCCTTGCACCATTATATGCTTACAGGTTGAATACAATCAGATGCCTTAAACTAAAAAATGATATGAGATTAATGTCAGTGTATTTGATAAAGCCGTGTCAGGGGTGTGAATCTAAAAAATAAAGGGATATCACCCAGGAACAGTAGCACTGCTTTGATGCTGGGTGCCACCAGTTTGCTAAACCGAGATGAAAACTTGCGTACACTATGGTTTGAGCTGTCGTGAGTATGTGAGTGGCTTTACGCCAAGTTTAGTTTTTATACATTGCAATGTGAGTGTGGAAACAGGCGTACGCACCATTTATACATGAGGCCCCAGGTGTTTTTTAGACATTTAAAAAAAACATAGACGTCAGCATTAATGTTTGAAGCGCCCCTGTTATATGCCATTTGGTATGCTATTCATCAAAGCAGTATTAATGTTTGTGCTGCACCATCTACTGGAATGACAGGTACAATGCATTTTATTACTAAAAATGTTGGTGATACTCCATTTTTTGGAATGACAGAGACATAGCAACTGGAAGGACACACAGACAGACACATATTTATCACTTTATTAAGGTAGATGGAAATTTTATTTAGTCCAGGATCACATAGGCAGTGAGGAAGCTGTTGCGTGGCTTGTTTTTTAATGTCCTTCCACTTTTAAATCCCGGCTGAAGACTCACTACTTCAGTTTAGCATATCCTGACTAGAGCTGCTGATTAACTGTACAGACTGCATCTCTGTTGTTAGTCATTAGCACTTAAACATAAGTAACATGACAGTTATAATTGGATACTAACCCTCACTTACTCTGTTTTTCTTCTCGGTACTCAAATGTGGCACTTGGTGCCATGGCCCACCTGCCAAGTTGTTTTGCCTGCCTAAGGAAAAGTCATCCCAGATGGAGGATCGCAGGAATCGTGGGAGAGAGGGGTCCTTTCATCGGATTGGCTGGCCCAGCACTGTCTCAGCTGTGGAATGGCCAAATGGGGGAGGCAGCTTGAAGGATGAGGTCTCCAGGACTCTATACAAATACAAATCTTATTATGGGATATATCATCTACTGTTAAATTCTACTCTGTACTTCTAAAATGTATATATATTTTTTTTATTTCTTACTATATTGAGAAATTGTTCTGTGTACTGTACTGTATTGTATTGTATTGACCCTCTTCTTTTGACACCCACTGCACGCCCAATCTACCTGGAAAGGGGTCTCTCTTTGAACTGCCTTTCCTAAGGTTTCTTCCATTTTTCCCTACTAGGTTTTTTTTTTGGGAGTTTTTCCTTGTCTTCTTAGAGAGTCAAGGCTGGGGGGCTGTCAAGAGGCAGGGCCTGTTAAAGCCCATTGCGGCACTTCCTGTGTGATTTTGGGCTATACAAAAATAAACTGTATTGTATTGTATTGTATAAATATTGGAACATTGCCATATTAACTTCCTCTGCCTTACTATCAGATTCTCTTTTCATCCTTCCAATCTATTGCAACATTGGATCAACTTTCCCAGCATTTTGACTTGCATTTACCCACAGCTATTCGTAGTAAATTATTTCTCAATAAAACTGCATGTGTGAAAGAGGTTTTACTGACATTCATTTTAACCTTCTCAATAATTTATTTAAGTCTTTGAGTTTGTTCAGCATTTACAACATAAAACTTGCTGACTAGCATTCCATTTATACATTGTCACACACGTACACAAGGAAGGCAGCTAAAGGGCCTGAATGAGAGTAATTCCATGCCAGACCAGGAGGTGGCAGAGTGCACTAACTCTTTCTCTCACTTCTCTGCAGACCAGTTACTGGAAATTCCACCTGGCCCCGATGATGACACTTGCAGTTCTGGGCCCAATGATGATGTCACTTCCAGTCCCAGCCTCTAAGACACCACTTCCAGTTCCAGCCTGAATGATGACCTCACTTCCACAGCTCTCCTTTAAAGCCACCATCTTTGTGCCAGAGAATCAGTTCTGTCTTGGAATCAAACCTGTATGCACTGTGCATCCTTTAAAACTAGTTTTACAACCTGGAAATATTGTACAGGTGGCTGCCTCAAACCTTTTTCATGTCTCCAGTCTATCCTTGTGCTACATCACACAAGTAACTCAGTGTTCTCTTACCACTATAGTTAAAATAAACTAAGGAAAATTTTAGAGCCTTTTAATTTAAAATTTGCTCCACTAATCTGGCTGTATCATCTGGGAAAAATTTAGGCAAAGTTAAATGATATAGAGAGCTCATTAATGCCATGATACAATGTGAAGCTATAGTCGTTGAGGAAAATTGGGTGCTGTGCTTCAACGACAACTTGAAACTGCTAACTCCATTGTGATAAAGTTCTGTGTGAAAGTCATTAGACGGTCATTCAATCTGCCAACCCCTAAATTTCCTAGTATATAAACTAATTGACACTCTAAGAGGCAACAACATTCAGTAATTGAGATTGTCATTGAATTGTGTAGTGTGACACCAGATGAATGAAGCTAAGCAGTAAAATACAATAATGCAACTGGTGTTTGTACTGTCCACACACAGCTACAAACCTTTGCAAAGGAAAATTGAAAGGAATGTTGAAAATGCAATATAAATAATAGTTTTATCTTAGTAATTCAAGCCCAAGTCTTTTATTGTGCAGAGAGAAATGCTTTTAAAAAAATATTAAAAAAACTTTGTTTTTTGGACAGAGCAAGCACCCCTCTTGTCCACCCTATCCTACAGATGCCCGTTTCTCTGAACTAATGGACATATGCTACTTTGACATGCTCAGGGAATTGAACCTCTTTAGTCTTGTCTGTTAAAAGTAAGTGAACTCCTACTCAACAACTTCAGAATTCACAAATGCAGATTTCTTTTAAGATTTCTCTAAGAACATTAATGAATAAAAAGATAGAATCCAAGAAGCACTTTTTTCAAAGAGAGATTCATGAGAATCTTAAAACTGAAATATATACTTGATACACCAAAGGTTGCCTAGATAGGATATTGGGACAATAGATGCTGTTATGGTCACTTATGATAGAGTTGTAATCAATGAAAGTTATTAAAGGCTAAGAAGATAACCAAAAACATGAAAGGTTTAAAGGGGTGGGCAAAGACGTTTTTCAGACAAACAAGTTTGTGGTCATAATACCAAAAAAATGAAAAAATCAACAGAACATCAAAAACAAGAACTCTGAACCCCCGATGTGTTTTGTCATCTGAAAGTGTTCATGAAAGGCATTTTAACCTTTAAGATTGTTTTATATTGATTGACAGGTTAATACTGGGAATACCTAAATAGCTTGATTTACATGTATTTACCTATTTGACATTCATTTGTCACTCATATCTCAAACATGACAGTGGCCAAGGGCCTGTTTCTGTCCTTTCCAAATTACAGATCAAATACAAAGCAAGAATACCTCAACAGCGGCCAAGGGCCTATTGCTGTCCCTGAAACATTTCCTCAGGATGGGATGCACTTCAGAATATCTTTTCAAGGCCAACAGCTGCTTAAATACCCACACTCTTGCTGAGACTTCCCACACTGTTACCTTTGAAATCATTGAACAAATCAAACAGAACAATATGGCCAACCTCATCATTATACCTGAAAAAACGGCAAAAATGAGCACAGCTCACACCTAAACAAACATGCAAGACATACTCCAACAAAGGCCAGGAGATTTTCTCCTGCCAGGTAACTATAAACTTCAGTTTCTAGGCCATTAACTTGAAAAATCTAAACAAATAATGAATCACTGAAACAAGTACACTTGGGCAGATATATCAGAAAACATTACTTTTTTTTGCAAATAAACTAGGCATTAAATACAGAAGAAAACATACAACATAAACGATTCAAATCAATGTCAATATAGCAAGCATCGCTTCAGCTGTAACCGAGGGATTGATGTCCTTGTAATTTGTAGAGTTCATTCTTAATTCAACTAAAGCATTCTTTAAAAGTATGCACCACCAAGACGTTACCTTTATCGTCCTCTCTTTCATTGGGGTGCATTTCCATTTTGTATGTGGAGCTGGGCTTATGATCTCAAACAGCATGTTGTTTTATGGTGGCTTCAGAACTACCAATTTTTAGTATGTTATCTCTGTCAAAAATGGTAAGTTACCATGGGTCTTACTCCCCTGTCAACATTAAGTTGTTTTAAGCTATTCATGATTTACAAGTAGGGCGGCACGGTGGCGCAGTGGTAGCGCTGCTGCCTCGCAGTAAGGAGACCTGGGTTCGCTTCCCGGGTCCTCTCTGCATGGAGTTTGCTTGTTCTCCCCATGTCTGCGTGGGTTTCCTCCCACAGTCCAAAGACATGCAGGATAGGTGCATTGGTGATTCTGAATTGTCCCTAGTGTTTGCTTGGTGGGTGGGTGTGTGTGTGTTCTGCGGTGGGTTGGCGCCCTGCCCAGGATTGGTTCCTGCCTTGCACTCTGTGTTGGCTGGGATTGGCTCCAGCAGACCCCTGTGTCCCTGTGTTCGGATTCAGCGGGTTGGAAAATGGATGGATGGATGATTTACAAGTTAAACAACAATGTCCCCAAACCCCTTATTTCACATCTTCTTTCAAGCATGTATACACTGGTTACTTTATCTAAGATTGCACTTAAGCATTCTAACAGATAATATCAATTCTTAATTTCTGGTTTTATGTTTACATATTTTCTCAGAATTCCTTTCATTTGCATGTCCATTTGCATTTTAGAACACGGTGCTCAAAAACGTTTGCTATTCTAGTCAATTTGTTTAGCTAAAGATTCAAAAAATATAATCTTTAATGGACCCCTTTTCTAAAGAGGTGTCAAGCCTAGGCCACAATGTCTTCTAAAATGTTTACTTCTAAACCCTTATCAACCCTTCAAATACTTGTCTGCAGCTTCCTTCCCTGCCCTGAGAAGGTTCTTGCTGCAGCATGTAGAACGCGACATGCCTAAACGTGGACAAGGTTAAACATTTAACTCCACCTGTAATTCAAAGAGAATCACGCATTTGGGACCTGCCAAGGTCAACGCTAGACAAGAAAGAAATGACCAGCATGCAAATGATTAAAATTGCATGTTAATTTAACTTGGTTTACTCGACACTTGTCATTATTTGAGTCAGATAACCCTCTGACAGCCCTAGTCTTAACCACAGTGTAACCAAGTGCTTTGTGTTCACTCTCTGTAGCCTGACAACTGCCACTACCAGCATGTGGAATGGAGCGTGATGCTTGTGGATTATGGGCGGAGTTATATGTTTAACTCAAGCCATGTTCAACCACACCCCATTCTGCAGTGAAGGAGTACTTGCCAGCCTCCACTCTCACATCTCCTGACAATATGATGCCATTGAGCTGATTGTCTGCTAGTGAGAAACTCCTATCCTGTGTCTGATTTACTTCTATTTAAATACAACACAATTAAAAATAATGCAAGTAGTTCTTCTCATTTATAAAGCTTCTTTTCTTCTTATTTTATAGCGAACACAATTCTAAGCCTAAACAATACTGACATAGAACATCTTAGGTATCCATTTAGTTGGATTTATTAGTCTAAAGTTGGCATTGACATATTGATATACTGAATGTTATATTACTTGGGTCAAACAATAAATATTTGGCAGTATAAATTGTAATGTAATCAGAAAAGAATTTAAAAAAAATCTCATAACATTAATAAATTATGTAAAGATATACAAAATCTGGTCATTTTCACAGAAATTGTTACATGTTTAGTTGCATTTTTGGAATGGTCCAAATGGATAATAAGAGTGCAAATTGCATTCATTCATACACACATTCTTTCACTGCCCTGATCTAATCACTTCATAGTATGATTTTGGGGGTGTCACACACGTGCGCATGGGAGGCAGCTAAAGGGCTTGAGTGACGGCAGTTCTGAGGCATGCCGGGAGCTGGCAGAGTGCACTGACTCTTTTTCTGTCTTTCCTGTAGACCATTCCCGGGAGATTCCATCTGGCTCTCTTGACGTCACTTCCGGGACCGAGCTAATGTAAGGAGACCTTACTGGCTCCGGCCCCTCTGACGTCACGTCCGGGCTCGAACCAATGGCTAAAGAACATGGGCCTGATCCTTATGACCTCACTTCCTGTCTTCCCCTTTATAAGCCTGCCCCTTTTTCCTAATTCCTCAGTCTTGTTTTGGACTCAGTTGTATGCACATCAGTGCTGTTTATTTGATGAAAAATGACTTTGCAGCCAGGATACCAGATTATACGGGTGGCTGCCCCAAACCTTTATCTGACTATGTCTCGTTTTTGTGACAGGGGATTATAACATACAGTACCTATAGCACAGACTTACAGGGTGGGCCATAAGTTTCCATACATATGGTTTTTAACATTTTGTTTTTTATATTTCAGATACCCTAAAAAATGTGTTTGAATAAAGAGCAATGAATTGAAATCATACTGACGACCGGCTCAGGAAGCAGTTGCATGGTTGCAATCGAATTTAATAGAAAACATGGAACAAACATCACACATGAAACATAAATCATCTTAGGGAACCTTTCACCAACACCATTACAAGCATAACTCCAGCTGTGCTAATACGTGTTCATCAGCAGTGGCGGACAAATGTGTTTTCAAAACAATGGCAGTCATGTAGAGCATATTATATAAATAAAAATGGTTTTTCATAAAAAAATGTTTATTTTTCCTATGTATGGAAACTTATGGCCCACCCTGTATTGTTAAGAGGCTAAAGTGGTAAAATAAAAATTTAGTTTCAGTGCATTGCTTGTTTTTAGTGAACAGTCTCAAGAAGGTGAGAACTTTAAGTTATAGTTTAAGTAAAGCAGCATGCACTCAATACCAAGACAATGTCTCCTTCCTAACGCTAATTTGTGTCATTCATCTTTTTTTTTCTCCTGCTAAACATTTCCAATAATTGTCCTTAGAAAATGACCACAAATCCTGCTATGCATTTGTGGATTGACCATGCTAGTAGGCTACAGTAGTTTTATTAGTATTTCAGGATAGGTCTACTAAAATCTATAACCCCATCAGTCCTCTTTTTCTGTGCATTATGTTGTAGCATTCAATTAGAATTAATAAGTTAATCCTGCAACAATATACATTGATTTTTTCTTACATGAACAAATACCTGAAGCAAATTCAGTGAAATATAGGGCCAGTGAGGCCTGAACCAATGAACTCAGTTAATCTATGTAATGTTTCAAAAAGGCAATAACAGCTTCTGCTGCAAAAGTAAGCCATGTGGAAAAGTGCAGTGAATTATTACCAAATGTGTACCCAATATTACATATTAATATGACTGCAAAAAGTATTGTATGTTTTGCAATTACCAATATGCAGTAACATGCATTCAGAAACCCCCCTCTGCCCAATTCAGGGTATATATTCATCCAAAAGATTTTAATAACACTGTACAGTATGTGGGAACACACCCGTATGTAATTGGGTCAAAAGCACACTAAGCAGTAATAGCCAGTTTCAACATTAGTAATGTCTTAGCTGTATTTTAAAATTAATTTAATGGTACCTTTATAAAAAAGTATCATATTATATCAAAAACATGAAAATGTCTGGGTCATTCCAAAATTATAAACAGTGTTCCACCTTGCTGTCCCCCTTGTGTGACTTTGGCACACACTATGATTCCTATAAATGCTTGGAGTGTCAAATTAATTTCCCCCTGTCAACAGTGAACATCTGCCTCCATTTCTAATGTATTTCTAAATCGTCATACTTGCTTTGCAGCACTGGACATAACCCTTTGAGTTTGGTTTTGCAGTCATCTCTAAGTGCTACAAGTGAGTTTGAATGGCTAAAGACATTTTATATGTTTACAGAACTTCCTTCTTAATATATACACAATAGCAAACAAGTCCTTATGACTTCCGCCAGGTTTACATAATGGCTGGCTCTATTAGTAGACATGGCAGTTACTGTTACTACTTTACAATTCATTAGTCCATGATGATTCATTTGAATGCCCCGTCTGTCATAGCAGCTCTTTCATGGTCTCATAATCATCACATCTGAATGGGAGAACTGTTTTGAATAAACGTTTGGTGTACTGATGCTTGTACCTTACAATTCCAGCATTGTGGCTTTCAGTAATTGCACTTGGCCATTGTCTGTGTGGAGCTTGTGTTTTCTTGCTGTTTGTGGGCAGGTTTTCCTTCCGGTGTTCCAAATTTTCTTCCAACATCCCCAAAGATGTTCATTTTTAATTTAATTGGAATTTGTAAATTGTCTGTCTCTCTGAGTCTGACTAAAGGTTTAAAAAGGTGCCCATCCAGGGATGGTTCCTTGTTGATTGTGTTTGCGGTAGCTTGGGTAGGTTTTGGTCCTTGCGACCCTGAAATGGATCAAGAGGGTTTGAGAATGATATTTTATTTTATTTGATTATCACATTTTGTCATTTGACCTACCGTATGCAAATCATTTTAGTCTATTTTACACAACAGGGAAAATCTACTATAACATTTGATTATTACTTAAACCTTTATGAATGCTTAATGTAGTTATTTGCATGTTATGTATGTAATCAGAGGGCCTTGCTGGAGTGCAGTGCTTGATGCTGCTGCCTCACAGGACCAAAGTCCAAGTATCAAATAACAGCATTATATTCTTTGTGCAATTTATGTTTGATGTATTTTTTTACTAATGTATTTTACTAAAGTATTAATAAAAATATATAAATAAAGACAAGGCACACCTAGCTAACCTTCTTAGGCCCTCAATATTTAAGAACACTACGTATTTATTCCTACCAATTTCTACCACATTACCAGAATGGAAATTAAAATGTTGTATGGTTAGGCACTACCATTGCACATTAAGCATTCAGTCATGAGACCTAATTATGGTGTAGCTCTACAGGGCATTCCTCAGTAATTGCTATGTAAGCACATTGTAATTATGAACTCTGTAAAACAGAGTATGTTTTTTTTTTTAATAGTTTATAAAATTCATAATAAAAAATATGCTGTGAATTTCTGGCACAAACATTTATTATCATAACACCCTTAAAGAGGAACATCCAGCTTTTGCCCCACAGTGGGTGCTCTTAGACCTGTGTTTAATATTGCAAACTGCTGTGCCTTTTCTAATGAGTCTCAAAGGGTAAATGCTGATGGCATGCAAGCCTTCACCCAGCTTTATTATTTAATTGTGATTCATTTCCTAGTTTTATGAAATTGCGCTTTCATTACATAGGCCATCCACCTCGTTAGTGTCAGGGTTTGAATTTGTGACATTTTCATTATCATTGAACTGTCCTTATTTTTGCCTTAGGCTGATGCTGATGGAAAAAAAATCAAATCTCAGTGAATTAGCACTGCTAACTGCTCATAGAAATTCAGATGGACTATAGACAACATATACATTTATAAAGATAAGCAGATACCTGCCATACCTTTTCTTTTATTTCCTTATAATCTACTGCTTTATCCTTCATGGATAACATAGAAAGTAGTTTGCACAAGACATCATCATTGAGGGAAAAAGAGCTGATTGTTAGTGTTCTGTACAAGCCACATGAGGTGAAGGCAACATCTTCAGGTGGCCAATACTGTTCATTCAGAAACATAAAGACGTTTGTAATGTGCAAAATGCTTTGAAGATGTGAGATAAAACAAGATTACACTTCTGACATAAGAGCAGTGTCAGAAGAGCAAGATATGAAGGGAAAGTTTGTGCACATAGGCATGCTTTAAACAGACATCACAAATAACAACAACTACAACATGCATTTCTATAGCACATTTTCATACAAAGGATGTAGCTCAAAGTGTTATATAACATGTCAAAGAAGCAGTTACATTCTAAATTTAATTTGTTTTTTCTTTTGATGAGAATAATAATGAATGCATAGTATACATACATAAACAAACAAACAAATAAACAAATAATGTGCACTTACATAAGAATGGTATATATTTAAGAGAAACAGAGTCCTCAAAATATAGAATTGTTTTTTACTTTTCATTTCAAAGTGACAGTCCGATTATAAGGCCAGATAGCAGGTTGGACAGGAAAAAATAAAAAAGCTCAAGTTAAGGTGGAAAAAAAAAACCCCAAAATTTGCATGTGTTCCAGGCCAACAGAGTAAAACTTTAAACAAGTAAAAATAAGTAAATAGACAAATTTAATAAATGAATAAAAATAAATAGAATAAAAAAGAGGGGAGAGAATCCGCTTCCTCAATTTAAATGCTTATTCTAAAATGTTATCGGTTAGATCCTGCCAGGTTCTGAAAAAGTTTTGTACAGATCCTCTAAGTGAGAGTTTGATTTTTTCCAATTTCAAATAGTACATAACATCAGTTACCCACTGACTTAAAAGATGTGAGTTAGGATTCTCCCAGTTGAGCAAGATAAGTCTACGTGCCAATAATGAAGTAAAGGCAATTACATATTGTTTGTCCTTCTCCACTTTAAGCCCATCTGGGAGTACACCAAACACAGCTGTCAGTGGCTTAGGAGGGATTGTGAAACCAAGGCTGTCTGAAAGGCATAAAGATTTTGGTCCAGAATGATGTTAATTTGGTGCAGGCCCAAAACATGTGACCCAGTGAGGCTGGAACTTGATTGCAACGTTCTTATTCTGGACAATTTTAAACGAGAGAGATGTACTTGATATATAATTTTAAGTTGAATAATTGTATGCTTGGCGCATATGGAGCTTGAGTGAATTCTGTGCATTGCTACCTTCCACTCCTTTTCTGAGATGTTGAGTAAGATATCCTTTTCCCACTGTACTCTGAGATCTTTCAAAGGGAGGGACTTTAAAATATTTTTATATGTTACAGAAATCCTGTCTGAGTCCTCAAGACAGATCAATATTTTTTCCGGAATAGAGGTAGGTGGGAGGTGGGGAAAATTGGGCAGGTTTGGTTTAACTAAGTTTCCAACTTGAAGGTAGTGAAAGAAATATGTTGCTGGAAAGTTAAATTTGGAGTGTAATTGCTCAAAGGATGTGAAGACATTGTCTATGTACAAATCTCTAAGTGATGTAATCCAGAATGTTTTCCAGACATTAAAAACTGTGTACGTTTGAGAGGGTGGAAAAAGGTGGTTCTCATGCAGAGGTGCCACAGATAAAAGTTTCTCTATCTTAAAATTCTTCCTACATTGGTTCTGTATTCTGAGTGAGTGAAGTACAATTGGGTTGATAGTATGTTGATGATAACTTGTACTTATTGGAGTAGAAAGCAAGGAATATAAAGAAGTACTGCAGGATTTTATTTCTATTGCAGACCAAACCCGTGTCTGTACATCTACTTGTGTGAATGTCCAGGTTTTTATAGTTTATATGTTTGCTGCCCAGTAATAAAATTGAAAGTTAGGTTGAGCCATGCTGCCTTCCGCGTTAGGTCTTTGTAGGGTCGCCCTTTGGATATGTGGATGTTTTGAATTCCAAATAAATGAAGTTATGATTGAATATAATATCTTAAAAAACTAGCTTTGCCCCCTGCTTGCTTCGCTCGCCCACCCCCTTGGGCGCACTACGTTCCAGCCACTTCACGTCACTGCCGCTCGCGTTGTCAAGGGAGGGCTGAATACACGCTGAAGAGATGCGGTCTGATCAGCTGCTGTCTTTCTGCTGCTGCTGTTCTGCTTGTCACGATGCGCATCAATCATTTAAAAGCCTGTACAGCAGCCTTTTGTCTCACTGCCTTGTCTCGCGGGACGTCAAATTGTCTTCTGAGAAGATCACGTATCGTTACCTTCCAAGCCTTCCAAGATTTTTTTTTATAATAGAGAGATAATTTTTGGTGTATATTGGAATGTTTTGAAATAGAAAAAGAACCTTAGGAAGGATATTCATCTTAACAATGTTAATTCTTTCAGCTAAAGTGAGATGAAGGGTAGACCATATATGCAAGTCTTGTTTATTTTTTTCCATGCAGACGGCAAAATTTTGGTGATAAAGAGCTTTATGTTTACTTGCGATGTTTACCCCTAGGTATTTAAACTGATCTGCTATGATAAAAGGGAAGGTGTCCAATCTAATGTGTGCTTGAGAATTCACTGGAAAGAACACACTTTTATTCTAATTAATTCTGAGACCAGAAATCCACAGTATTTTGTGGATCTCATATATACAGTACCATATCATCTGAATATAGAGAGATTTTCTGTTCAAGTCCTGTTCTGATAATCCCCTTTATCTCATAAGCATTTTCGACAGTGAACTACCAGTTGCTCAATGGCGATTGCAAAAAGCAGTGGTGGCAAGGGGCATCCTTGTTTAGTACCACGTTCTAGTTTGAAGTAGTCTGAATTAATGTTGTTAATACAAACTGAATTTTCTGGACTGGTATAAAGTAGTTTGATCCATGCACAAATGTTCGGGACAAACCCAAATTTCTCTAATGTAGTGAGAAGATAGTTCCATTCAACCATATCAAATGCTTTTTCTGCATCCAACGATAATAATATCTCCGGGATGTTAGACTTTGTGGGTGAATATAATGCATTAAATAGGCATCGAAGACTGGAAGCTAAGTGTCTGACTTTAATAAATCCAGTTTGGTCTTGGGATATTACCGAAGGAAGCACTTTCTCAGTCCTTCTAGCTAGGACTTTGGAGAGTATCTTAACATCATTATTCAAAAGTGAGATTGGTCTGTGTGATGTACATTATAATAAAACCTTATTTCCTTAGGAAAGACAGTAATTAATACTTGGCAAAACGTTTCAGGTAGAATTTTATTGTCTCTAGCTTTTGTAAATGTTGCTCATAAAAGGGGAGCTAGCTTAATTAGGAATTGCTTATAAAATTTGTCAGGGTAGCCATCCAGGCCTTCTTCTTTCCCACTCTGAAATCAGATTATAGCATCTAGCAATTCTGAGAGTGCCAGAGGTTTATCCAATTCCTCTGCACTGAGATTATCTAGTTATGGTATCTGTAATGCATCCAGAAATACATTAGGTTGTGTCTTGTCTTCTTTAAACTCAGTAGAATATAAGGACTTATAGTAGTCTCTAAATGTGTGCATTATATTTTTTATGGTCAATGATTTTCTCTCCATCTGTGCTTATGGATTTGTTGAGCTAAGATCTCATTAGCATTCTCTCTGTGTGCATAGTATTGAGGTCTTGATTTAAAAATGAGTTGTTCTGTTTCTTTAGTTGTCAAGAGGTTGAGTTCTGAATGCAAAGCCTGTCTTTTCGTATAAAGTGCCTCATTTGGATACATGTCATGTTCTTGATCTATTCTGGTAATTTCACTGATTAGCTTGGATACCTTCTTGGTTTACAATTTATTTCTGTGGCAAAGATATGAGATAATCTGTCCTCTTAAGAAAGCTTCAGTTTCCCAGAGTATTCCTGCAGAGACCTCTGAGGATGTATTTGTCTCTAAAAAAATCGATTTGCTTGGATATAAATTTTGTACAGTTCTTTTCTGCTAATAAAAGTGCGTTAAGATACCAGCTGTGAGGAGACTATGTGGGGCATAATGATTTTAGCTCCATGATCAAAGGGACATGGTTGGAGATAACAATAGCGTGGTACTTACAAGATTTAATTGTAGGCAAGAAATTGTTATCTATAAAGAAATAATCAATTTTAAGTACCAGTGATGCACTAGTAAGTAGAAAGAATATGCTCTTGAGTTTGGGTTTAGAAATCTCCAGGGGTGTGATAAGTTGTGATCAGTTACAAAGAGTGTAATTGTCTTTGCAGTGTTAGATGTCATCGCCCCTGTGGCAGGAGACCTATCTAGGTCTGGATTTAAAACACAATTAAAGTCCCCAGCCATTATAATTTTATGAGTGTTCATATTGGGAATGGATGCAAATACGTTGTGGATGAAGTCCCTATCATCCACATTGGGTGTGTATATATTTATCAAAATCACTTTACATTTAAATAAATTATCCATGACAATCACATATCACCCTTCAGGATGAAATACTATAAGTAGATCTGATACTACAAATAAAATTGTTGTATGTATAAGAATTTCCACACCTCTAGTTTTCTTTGTAAAGCTGGATTGGAATATTTAGCCAGTCCAGTCTCTGTGCAGCCAAAACCGATCCTTGCTTAATAAGGGGTCTCCAGTAAAAATATTATTTTAGCGTTTAGATCTGTTAGGTGAGAGAAAAGTTTATTTCTCTTTAATTCGTGATTCAGACCTTTAGCATTCCAGCTCACAAAGTTAACTGATCGGTCATGGAGACATTGCTTCTGAACTTTTGTTGTCATTTTGTATTCTTAACTTAAGATAAGACAGCTTTGACCTTAATTTCCAATTTTTCCATGAGTTATTGCCATGAAGCCTATTGTTATGTTGGCACTTATAAGGATTAAAAGGATAGATTAGAAATAGCTTGCTCCAACCAATTTTGCCTTCCCACGTGAGGCTAGACCCCACTTCCCAAAGTCCTAGTCTTCTGACATACCTAGAAACAGAGCACGTCCAAAACAAAACAAGCCTCCCAGCAGCGACGTATAAGGATTAAAACAGAGATATGTATTGACACTACAGTCCAAATACTATAAGCATAAAATATCATTTTAAACAGTCTTGAGAGAGTAAACTTAGGGAATGATGGTAAACAGTAGCCCTGGATAAGCACAGTAAGCCATAATACAATAAACCAAGGGTATGATGTTAAACATCCATCCATCCATCCATTTTCCAACCCGCTGAATCCGAACACAGGGTCACGGGGGTCTGCTGGAGCCAATCCCAGCCAACACAGGGCACAAGGCAGGAACCAATCCCGGGCAGGGTGCCAACCCACCGCAGGACACACACAAACACACCCACACACCAAGCATACACCAGGACCAATTTAGAATCGCCAATCCACCTAACCAGCATGTCTTTGGACTGTGGGAGGAAACCGGAGTGCCCAGAGGAAACCCACGCAGACACGGGGAGAACATGCAAACTCCACGCAGGGATGGCCCGGGAAGCAAACCCGGGTCCCCAGGTCTCCCAACTGCGAGGCAGCAGCACTACCCACTGCGCCACCGTGCCGCCCATATGTAACAATTCACAAGAAAATAACAATCTCTTTAAATTATAGATTGCCTGCCTAAGGTAAAGTCATCCCTGATGAATGGGGACGGGGAATGAGGGGTCCTTTCATCGGATTAGTGCTATTTCAGATGGGGGAGGCAGCTTGATGAATAAGGTCTCCAGGATTTAAAACAAATCCAAATCATATCATTTAATATCATCTAATGTGAAATTCTACTCCATACTTCTAGAATTTTTATTTTTATACTATATTGAGGATTTATTCTGTTCTATGTATTGTACTGTACGGCTCAGAATTAAAAGACAATGAGTAAAATGACAAAGTAGAACTTCATAATGACGTTTACAAACGTTGACGCTAAACACATGCAGAGCAGGTTAGAGACTATGAAACCAGTGAAATTAGAAAGGCTCAAAAAAAAAAAAACGGCGCTATACATATGTGGAGAAAGTTAAAGGATATGAAAGTAGGAAAATTAGAAAATATAAAAAAAGAAAGTAAAGATCGCAGTAGCGCAAACAAACAAACTGCCTCATTTAACTATGCACCAGTCTAACTTTGGTTTTGCACAATAATTACTACACTATTGCATCTTAACACTTAATTCTACTTTATTCACATACTTTTACTTATTTATTATGCTCTACTATACTGTTATCTTTCAATCTATGACTTTTTGTTAATTTAACTGATATTCTTCTAACTTTGCACAGGTTTTGATAAGTGGATCAGGATGCATTTCACTGCGTGTTGTACTGTATAACTATGCATGTGACAAATAAAGAATCTTGAGAATTTCAAAAACGGAGTTTACCGCACATACATTTATTGGTTACTTTGTTCATGTATATATATTTATCTGTCTGCTTATTTAAAAAGCTACATTTACCCCAGGAGTCAAAAACGTTCTGTCTAGCCCTTGTACAAAAACCAAGACAAAAGCTGGGGTATCACCTTGGTAACCCCATGTACTTTTGGAACTGTGAGAGGAAAATAGCACGACTTTACAGACAGGAGTCCAATGCAGAACTCTACTTACTTTTTTACTTTGTAAAAAAAAATTATTAACTGCTGATGATGTCGATCGTTTTGTCTGTGCTGAAATTCCAAACAGAGAAACCTATCCTGACCTCATTAAAAAGATTCAGCATATTGGGACTCGCAAGATTACAAATATTGTTTTTACAGAAGTTCTGAAATAAAAGTGAAACTAATGAAAGAGCAACAATTCAAAGAAAAAAAATCTTAAAAAGTGTGTATCCGGAAAACCAAACACAGGGGTTGGCGAGCGAAGCGAGTAGGGGGCGGAGCCCCCTATTTTCAAAAAAATGTTGGGATCAGGTTTCTTAGCTCTTGTTCTGCTTCCTCCGTAGAAGTAAAAATGTAGAACTTGCCTTGAAATGTCCACTTTCAGTTTGGCAGGATTCAAGAGGCTGTAAATCATCTTGGCTTTCCGTAAGCGATGTTTAATGTTGTATAATGTGGTACATTAAGCAGCTGTTGAGGATGAGAAATCAGGGAAAATACAAATGCGATTATTTTCAAATATAATCTCTTGTTTCTGTCTGAGAAGTAACATTATATCTAATTTAAATTGTAATTTTTCAAAACATACAATGAGAGTCCTAGGTTTAGAGGTATTTGATCCCAGTATGCGGTAAGCTGCTGATTTCTTGGAGTCTGATTTGAAGTCCTCTCCAATTATTTTAGAGAATAGTTTAGCTATGAATTTCACTGGGTTTGGACTTTCACAATTCTCAAGGAGACATTTGACTCTAATATTATTTCTTCTGCTTCCATCTTCTAGTCCAGCAAGTCTGTCTCTGAGTACTTTGCATTTGGAATTTGCAGCCATCAGCAGTAGATGCCAGTTGTTCAACTATTTCAATTTGAGTCATAAATGTTTGCTTAACATCTTCAACTGAGCGCCAAGTGCTTTCAGTTTATTCTCCAACTTAGATGCATTTTTCTTTATTTGTTCCTCAGTTTTTTCTAGCATACCTTTAAATGTTGCCTCAAAGTGATTATTTAAACGTTTTTCCTGATCTTTAATATCCTGAAGCAGATTCTTGTTTGTCTTCTGTATGTCCTTTATTTCTTTCTTTATATCATTTATATCCTTCTTTATATTATTCTTGAGCTGCTTTATGTCCCTCCCAAGAGTGGTGGCCATTGGAGCGATCATTACCTTCAGCTTGGACAGAAGGTCCTCTCCGCACTCCGTGGGTGAAGTGGCAACCCCAGTTGGCGTCGATGTTCTTGGCTCACGAGGAGTAGTTGACAAAGCAGAAGGTAAGGCCATTTTCAGTTTGAATGAATCTTCTGGAATTGATGAGCTATCCTGACCCGACTCGCTTGCACATTCGCTACCACTTTCACTCTCAGCTGAAGACGATGCAGCAGCATCAAGCCCAAGGATATCTGTGCTTTCGCTTATCTGTTCCAGGTCAGTCTCTGAAAGGCCATACCTTGAGCTTGGACATAATGCCTGTTTAGGCTTGGATGAAGCTTTAGCTGTCTTTTCCGTTTCTTCCTGAGCCCTTTTCCGCCGCTCATGTTTATATATGCTTGTATATACTGTAATTGAAGCCACTCAGGTTGAATAAATACAGGATACCTCAAGATGATAAAAAAAGAGGTAAAATAACACCGCTGCTAACGGAGTTCTCCTTCAGATGTCCATCTCCTGTAATGGACGAGACCAACTCACTAGCTTCTGTTTTTAATTGGACTCCTGGGCTAATTAAGTGAACTGTTATTTTATCAAGTTCTGTGTTTTGGGAACAAAATAGAAATTAGAAAACTAAGCTTAGAAAAAAAAATATTACAATGTACTAAGCAGTTATATGGGAATGATGTATGTTTTTCTTTTTAAGAATATTTTTATCTTGATTTTCATTCTACTTTTCCATTTGTTCTAATTGTTTAATTAACCCATTATTTACTAATTAGTGGGTCTGATGGTAAAGTAGTTGCAGCCTTTCATTATTCGGTGTTGTTTGCATGGGTGTCTGCTCTGTTTGTTTCTAATTGTCATTAATACAACGTCGGGGGAAAACTGCACAGAGAAAGGGCAAAATATAGTGAAATAAACAAAAGAGAGTTCAACATTTAAATCTATAGCAAAAATAGAAATATTTCTAAATGTCTTATAAATGTAAAAATCATGTTGCTGTGCTTTTCTGAATATATAATAAGGAAAAAAAATACCAGCTGATCAAATGAGATCAGTGTTATCATGTTATCTGGCGGGAACAAAAACCTGCAGCCACCATGGGTCCTCGGGACCAAGTTTGAAAACCCCTGTCTTAGAGGATTCAACGCAGTGTGTGTCATGGCAAGTTGGGGTATCTGCTTTCATTTATATATCACAGGTGGCAGCACAGAACTTTGATTTGTTGGTGTTGGTGCAGAATGCCAACACAGAAAAACCGAAATACAGAACAGAAAAAAGTAAATATTAATGATTGTAGATGCACTGAAGACTACGATAATTCTATGCATATCTGGGTATTAAGATTAGAACTAAACAGGAGTTACGACAAAGCAAAAGAAAGGTGGAATTTTAGAAGTTTTTAAAAAATGTTCCACAGTATTAGCCTTGTGTATCTCTATTGGTAAAGTATTTCTGATTTTTGGTGCATAACTGCAAAAGGCCACCTCACCACTTCTTTTAAACTTGGCTCTTGAAATTATAAACCGACCTCTTTTAGAAATTCATATTTACAACTTGGAGTGCTATAAGAAGTCTAACTTTTGAAATGTTCCTCCATCCATCCATCCATCCATTGTCTCCCGCTTATCCGAGGTCGGGTCGCGGGGGCAGCAGCTTGAGCAGAGATGCCCAGACTTCCCTGTCCCCGGCCACTTCTTCTAGCTCTTCCGGGAGAATCCCAAGGCGTTCCCAGGCCAGTCGAGAGACATAGTCCCTCCAGCGTGTCCTGGGTCTTCCCCGGGGCCTCCTCCCGGTTGGACGTGCCTGGAACACCTCACCAGGGAGGCGTCCAGGAGGCATCCTGATCAGATGCCCGAGCCACTTCATCTGACTCCTCTCGATGCGGAGGAGCAGCGGCTCTACTCTGAGCCCCTCCCGGATGACTGAGCTTCTCACCCTATCTTTAAGGGAAAGCCCAGACACCCTGCGGAGGAAACTCATTTCAGCCGCTTGTATTCGCGATCTCGTTCTTTCGGTCACTACCCATAGCTCATGACCATAGGTGAGGGTAGGAACATAGATCGACTGGTAAATTGAGAGCTTCGCCTTGCGGCTCAGCTCCTTTTTCACCACGACAGACCGATGCAACGCTCGCATTACTGCGGATGCCGCACCGATCCGCCTGTTGATCTCACGCTCCATTCTTCCCTCACTCGTGAACAAGACCCCGAGATACTTGAACTCCTCCACTTGGGGCAGGATCTCGCTACCAACCCTGAGAGGGCACTCCACCCTTTTCCGGTTGAGGACCATGGTCTCGGATTTGGAGGTGCTGATTCTCATCCCAGCCGCTTCACACTCGGCTGCGAACCGATCCAGAGAGAGCTGAAGATCACGGCCTGATGAAGCAAACAGGACAACATCATCTGCAAAAAGCAGTGACCCAATCCTGAGCCCACCAAACCGGACCCCCTCAACACCCTGGCTGCGCCTAGAAATTCTGTCCATAAAAGTTATGAACAGAATCGGTGACAAAGGGCAGCCCTGGCGGAGTCCAACTCTCACTGGAAACGGGTTCGACTTACTGCCGGCAATGCGGACCAAGCTCTGGCACCGATCGTACAGGGACTGAACAGCCCTTATCAGGGGGGCCGGTACCCCATACTCTCGGAGTACCCCCCACAGGATTCCCCGAGGGACACGGTCGAATGCCTTTTCTAAGTCCACAAAACACATGCAGACTGGTTGGGCAAACTCCCATGCACCCTCCAGGACCCTGCTAAGGGTATAGAGCTGGTCCACTGTTCCGCGACCAGGACGAAAACCACACTGTTCCTCCTGAATCCGAGGTTCGACTATCCGACGGACCCTCCTCTCCAGGACCCCTGAATAGACTTTTCCAGGGAGGCTGAGGAGTGTGATCCCTCTGTAGTTGGAACACACCCTCCGATCCCCCTTCTTAAAGAGGGGGACCACCACCCCGGTCTGCCAATCCAGAGGCACTGTCCCTGATGTCCATGCGATGTTGCAGAGGCATGTCAGCCAAGACAGTCCTACAACATCCAGAGCCTTGAGGAACTCCGGGCGTATCTCATCCACCCCCGGGGCCCTGCCACCAAGGAGTTTTTTGACCACCTCGGTGACCTCAGTCCCAGAGATGGGGGAGCCCACCTCTGAGTCCCCAGGCTCTGCTTCCTCATTGGAAGGCATGTTAATGGGATTGAGGAGGTCTTCGAAGTATTCCCCCCACCGACCCACAACGTCCCGAGTCGAGGTCAGCAGCGCACCATCCCCACCATATACAGTGTTGACACTGCACTGCTTCCCCTTCCTGAGACGCCGGATGGTGGACCAGAATCTCCTCGAAGCCGTCCGAAAGTCATTCTCCATGGCCTCCCCAAACTCCTCCCACGCCCGAGTTCTTGCCTCAGCAACCACCAAAGCCGCATTCCGCTTGGCCTGCCGGTACCTATCAGCTGCCTCCGGGGTCCCACAGGACAAAAGGGTCCTGTAGGACTCCTTCTTCAGCTTGACGGCATCCTTCACCGCCGGTGTCCACCAGCGGGTTCGGGGATTGCCGCCACGACAGGCACCAACCACCTTACGGCCACAGCTCCGGTCAGCTGCCTCAACAATAGAGGCACGGAACATGGCCCATTCGGACTCAATGTCCCCCACCTCCCTCGGGATGTGGTCGAAGTTCTGCCGGAGGTGGGAGTTGAAGCTACTTCTGACAGGAGGCTCTGCCAGACGTTCCCAGCAGACCCTCACAACACGTTTGGGCCTACCACGCCTGACCGGCATCCTCCCCCACCATCGAAGCCAACTCACCACCAGGTGGTGATCAGTTGACAGCTCCGCCCCTCTCTTCACCCGAGTGTCCAAGACATGTGGCCGCAAGTCCGACGACACGACCACAAAGTCGATCATCGAACTGAGGCCTAGGGTGTCCTGGTGCCAAGTGCACATATGAACACCCCTATGCTTGAACATGGTGTTCGTTATGGACAATCCGTGACGAGCACAGAAGTCCAATAACAAAACACCGCTCGGGTTCAGATCAGGGGGGCCATTCCTCCCAATCACGCCCTTCCAGGTCTCACTGTCATTGCCCACGTGAGCATTGAAGTCTACCAGCAGAACGAGGGAGTCCCCAGAAGGTATGCCCTCTAGCACCCCCTCCAGGGACTCCAAAAAGGGTGGGTACTCCGAACTGCTGTTCGGTGCATACGCACAAACAACAGTTAGGACCCGTCCCCCCACCCGAAGGCGAAGGGAGGCTACCCTCTCGTCCACCGGGGTAAACCCCAATGTACAGGCTTCCAAGTTGGGGGGCAATAAGTATACCCACACCTGCTCGGCGCCTCTCACCGGGGGCAACTCCAGAGTGGTAGAGAGTCCAGCCCCTCTCAAGGAGATTGGTTCCAGAGTCCAAGCTGTGCGTCGAGGTGAGCCCGACTATATCTAGCCGGAACCTCTCAACTTCGCGCACTAGCTCAGGCTCCTTCCCCTTCAGAGAGGTGACATTCCACGTCCCAAGAGCCAGTTTCTGTAGCCGAGGATCGGACCGCCAAGGTCCCCACCTTCGGCCACCACCCAACTCACACTGCACCCGACCTCCTTGGCCCCTCCCATAGGTGGTGAGCCCATGGGAAGGGGGACCCACGTTGCCTCTTCGGGCTGTGCCCGGCCGAGCCCCATGGGTGCAGGCCCGGCCACCAGGCGCTCGCCATCGAGCCCCACCTCCAGGCCTGGCTCCAGAGTGGGGCCCCGGTGACCCGCGTCCGGGCAAGGGAAAACGCCGTCCAAAATGGTTTTTCTTCATAGGAGGTTTGTTTAACCGCTCTTTGTCTCATCCCTCACCTAGGACCAGTTTGCCTTGGGTGGCCCTACCAGGGGCATAAAGCCCCGGACAACAGAGCTCCTAGGATCATTGGGACACGCAAACCCCTCCACCACGATAAGGTGACGGTTAAAGGAGGGGTGAAATGTTCCTTAAAGGGAAAAATTGCACCCTAGTAATATTATTAATATGTCATTTAAAGTTTAGGCCAGAGTCCAAGAGTATACATAAATTCTTCACTTTTGCCTTGACTTTAAATAGGAAGGGGTCAAGTTTATTTCTGATACCCTCACTATTTCCATTTTTATTAATGACTAAGATTTCAGTTTTTTTTTTCTTATTTGGCTGGAGAAAGTTATTAGTCATCCATTCAAAAATGTGAGACAGACACTTGCATCAGAGAGTCCAGAGCATCAGGGTCATCAGGTGCTATGGATAAGTAATAGCATAGTTGTAACAGTTCAGCTTGTATTTTGATGTAATCTAGCCTAATGGGCACAAATAGATTGAAAATAACAGCAGGTCCCAAATAGATCCTTGTGATACACCATAGACAATATCATGGATCCCTGAACTACAATCACAACAACTAACAAACAATATTCTACTTGTTAAATAAGACTGGAATCAATTTAAGACACTGCCAGAGAGGCCTACATATTGGCTAAGAAGGTTTATAAGAATGCTGTATGCATTACAGATGTCATTTTGTCTCAGACAAGGTTTAGAATGTATTTATGTAATCTTATCTCAGACAAAATTTACTTTACATTAAATGCATCTGCTTTATAAGCTATGCTTTTTCACATTGGGGCTTAACCAGAGCCACCTCAAAGTGCAGCAGAAGCAAATACCACCTTCCAAATCTGCAATCCTCTTTCACCTCTCACTAAAATATAAATACATATATGTTTGAATAATTGAATTAAGTATCACACAATACCCTTATTTACTGTATACTCACAAATTAGTGGTAGGACAAATCCAAAGTTCCAAACTGGAGGTATGTCCATCCTGCATTACCATTGAAAAAACATAGGAATACATTACTACAATGTTTTTTTTTAAAGAAATAGGGAAAGGGAGGATGAAAATGTGGCACTTATAAAGGTTCGTTATAAAAACCAGGAGTGAAAAAGAGAAGGACACGGTTTAGTGATCTTGATGACTTGGAAGCTAGTGAGACACATGAACATACCGATGGCATCTGCAACAACTGCACCCTTCCTGGGTCCCACTTATTTCTTGAGGCAATCCTGAGTTTAAGAATGAAAAGATAATAGTAGCCAAAGGCATATATGGGGTAAAAACATAGAACACAACATGCAATCCAATAGTTTTTGTATTGTAAAGAGAAGTCTCCATGAGAAATCTTTGTAGATCTGTAAAACTTTTAAAGACAAGTTGAGCCTCTACAAATTTTCTACCAAAATACTGAAATAAGGTCATGGGGCAAGCATTAGAGGAATGTGGGAGAACATTTAGAATAGAATGTGCAAAGTGTTTGTGACATCTGGAAAACCTAAATCATGCAGCTAAAATGGTAATTTTAGAAAACTGCTGGAGGAGTTATTATGACAAATTAAGTATTATCCACTGCGGTGGGTTGGCACCCTGCCCGGGATTGGTTCCCTGCCTTGTGCCCTGTGTTGGCTGGGATTGGCTCCAGCAGACCCCCGTGATCCTGTGTTTGGATTCAGCGGGTTGGAAAATGGATGGATGGAAGTATTATCCAACCATCTTATCGATTATGAAAATCCCTTAGTCCAAATCAAGGTTACAGGAACCTGAGCATCCTTGTCAGAAATCAATCATGGATGGAGTTTTTATCCACTGTCAGGCTCACGCTGTGGTTCTGTCTTTGACTTTTCCTTTGGCTTATTGTCTATTTTAACTTTTTTCCTTGTTGCTTATCTTTGTTAGCTCATGTTTAATTTCTTTGTTTTTTGAAATATTAACTATATGTCAGTAATTGTCTTTATTTTTCTTAATTGTAATATTTTTTCTCTGTTCAGATCTTTTATCAACAATTAAGAATCAAAGAGGAGGTAGAATTAATAGTAATAACCAACAATTCCCAAATAACCCAAACATGGGCCACATCCCTCAGCACACCCTCCCAAAATCACCCTGTAAAAGGAGCTGGTATAGGATTGAAAGTTACTGTGACTTGTGTAGACTGGTGAAGGAGGCCTGACAGAAACAGTGAACCCAAGAGAGAAGAAGTTGAAAAGGGAAGAATTAAGAATTAGAATTAACAGTAAGATGCAGACCCCCCAGCCAACCAGCTACCCACCAAATGCACAGCAGCTTGCTATTTCTATATATTGGGACCAGAAATTCTGTTGATTTGCAGTGCTGAACGTTCATGTAAGGTAGGATTAAAGAAACAGGGTTTCCATAAGTTTGCAGAAAGAGAGCAAGAGTAAGGAGGTTTACAGTGAGATGCCAAGATTAGTTTTGCAGAAATGCTACCAAGACAGAATAACCCTTGCTGGATAAAAATTACGGTAAGAAATACATATGGCAAAACGGGAATATTAACAGAGAGAGAATAGAGACAGACAATTAGAAACATCAGTCCAAAAAGCAGGGACCTGAAGACAACTCCAAAATATAGTATATGGAGAAAAGTGTCTGGAATATTAACAGGACACAAGTGACAGATAGGATCATCTGCTACATCCACAGCATGATGTTTATGAGGCCCAAATGATTTTAAATTTTACCAGAGTATGCTGGTAATTGGGGTTTTAGAGGATGCAGTGATTGTTAAGTATAGTTTTCCATGAGATGGGTTGAAGAGAAGGGAGGTCACACTGCCAAAATGAAAATGTGGTTCGCAATCTAGAAGATGCCTTATGCAGAACATGTGAAGATAACAAACAGGAAGAATTATAAAGAGGGTATGAAAGACGTATTGAGGATATTGGGACACCACTTACTTTAAGGGCTGATCTGTTTTAAAAATAGAAAAAGAAGGAAAAAGGAGAAAGAGAGAGCCTGGACCTTAGTAATTTGAACATGTTTGGAGTCTTCATTAGTGTCTTGATGCCTTGACTCTTTTTCTTGCTTTATAATACTTTATTTTTGCTTAATTCTTTTGTGTGTCCACTTTTATTTGTGGAGGCCAACGTCTTCAGTTGGGCAGCCACTTGAGGGTTCTCCTTTTAAGCAATCCTGAAGTCCCAGTCTGATGGATGTTGTATTGAATTCTCCTCTTTGTTTTTGGCTCCTCATCTCTGTTTGGGTAATCTTTCTTTGCGAGTAGGTAACGTTTCCCCTATTTGAAATTACCTGTTTATGTTAGATGTTTTTAGTTAATTGGTGCATTTATTGAAACTTTGTTTGAGGCGTGTCTCTTTTCGGGAAGTTTTTTTTTCATGTTATTACTTTTACTGTCTTTGTTCTCCAGCAGTAAATAATTATTATCATAGTTGAAAACGTGCTATACAAATAAATGTTGGTTGTTGTTGTTGTTGTTGTAGTTAAGTACGTTGTATATGTATTTTTGCTTATGATCAGGGAAACTGTACATTGTAAGTTTATATAATTTCATATGTTTGCATCAATCTCTTAATTTCAAGGAGTACCATATATACTCACGTCTAAGTCGGGTCTTGAAACCCGAAAAATTGATCATAAAATCAGACCCGACTTATACCCCCATTCAAAAATGCAACACTTACATTTTTTTTTTTTTTTTTACATCTTGCTTCCTCCAATCTCACACCAGTTTCTCAGGCACATCGAATTTTGTTGCTTTGTTGTTTTGTCATTTAATTTAAAACCAACTTCAAATTTTCTTCTGATCGAATGCTCCATCGTAGATAAAAGATGTATGAGAGTGTGAGATACAAAAACACAAATCAGATCAAACATTGCTTCAGAATAGTTTGAGTATTACCGTGTGGTCACATAGGCACAATACATAGAAAAAAAAAGTCAGTGTGCTCCATGGTTACTCTCTCAGGTGGGGGTTAGCATATCATAATCTCTTGGACCATTAGCGTGAGTTTTCTGCATTTGACTTATACGATTGACATTGTAAAATACTAGAAATTATACGATAAAATCAAGCCTCGACTTATCTGGATGAGAACTTCTCCACGAGTATATATGGTACTTCATTTTTGCTCCTCTGCTGTTTACTTATTTTGAGACTTTTGTGTCTATGAAAGTTAACTGGAATTAACACAATTTTTAACACACTTACCTTGTTAAAAGGTATTTACATACCATGGTATTTTTTCTCTTGTGCAGTAGCAAATCATAACAGACACACTCTTGCTCATACTCAGTCAAACTGGGCCAGTTTTGAGCTGACAGTTAACCTCACACAAATACCATTGGGATATGGGACGAAAACTGGAGTACTCTAAGGAAAAACATCACCAGGTGAGCATGCAAACTACATGAAGACAGCAGCCACCTCGGCATTTGAACCTAACACTGTGGAAAGGTAACGGTAAACAAACACCAAAGTGTGCAATATATGAGATGTTCTCAATTTTCTTGTATAATGCTTTATGCTCTTATCTGGGTTCAAGAGAGGATAATGTACAAACCGCCATTAAACTGGTACAGAAGAAAGAGTTTAAAGAGTGTGGTTTAGGATTAATCACTCATTTTAAATATCCTGATGCAAAGTAGCAGCTTCTCATCAGAAGATGCCTTAAGACTTTAAATTGGCTTGCAGAATTATTTTTTGCTTTCGCTAAAGCACTTTTACACATTTAGCTGAATACAATGAAGTGTGATGGTGCAGCAGGTAGAACAACACCCATTTTGATTACAATTGTAGTGCCTCATGTTTCATGCTACCATGGAAAATTTCAAGTTATAAGTGGATGATAGAGATGTCATTCAAAATAATAAATTCTAAAAAATTTAAACTAGAAACATAATTTTATTTCAAGTCCTTTCAGTGTGTCCATCTGTTCCAAGACGTTTCCTGCTTATGATTCCTGAATATTTTTTGCTTTATTCAATCCTGATCAGCTATTAGTTCAGGTGAAAATACCCCCTTCCCCCCCACCCACTTATCCTGATCATTTACATTTTCTTAAAAAGTTACATTATGCAAAACATGGGCAAAAAGAACCTGACATTCCCATTTGTTGATGTGTAAACAGTGAAAGCATAATCTACTCTAAATTTTGGAGTGACATTTAATATTTTATTTGCAGAGTTAAAGCTTATGAAAATTTAATGCATGAAGGCACATGTTTTATCTCCAGCTGCTTACCTCCCAGAGGGAATTGTTTTAATCGGACATCTTTGTTTAACATAACAAGTCAATTTCTGCGCTGGTTGCTGATTTGGACGTAATGAGCAAGTTGCTTCTTTGTAAAGAGAAACTTTTCATTTTAAGAGAAAAAAGGAGCCAGTTATTCTTGTGATCCCTGTGGAAATGCAACCCAAAGTTCTTGGCAATCTGAATACTGCTTTATTCAGGAAACACGACAGAAACAACTTTCTCAGTTGCAAAGGGTTTAGTCTACAAATTGTGTGGAAGATGAGGGTTGGAGGTGTTCCAGTTCTCTTAAAGTTCCATTTCTGTCTAAATTATTATTAGGTAGCTTCTTAGGTGAAAGGCAAGTGTAATTACAAAAAAAGAGCAACAGTTGGAGAACCTTTTAAAGGACAAGATTGTGAAAAGAATCGTTAAGGTCAGTTTGGCAAAGGATGACACTGAAACAAATTGTTTTGAATACAGCCCACTTTAAGCTCTGAGATACAAACATGGCAAGTCAGGGGTGTTAGATCTCCAAAACGCTTCACCTACTGTCTTTACTAGCCAGGCCAGGCATCTTTTCTCTGCCTGGACAAGTCTCATCCCAACAGAGCTAAATTCCTGATCCAGAGGCCTGCCTCAAGCCTGGCAGGCCCAAAAGTGATTGAAACTTTCAAAAGAAACTTAGTGTTCTAAAAATATGTCAAAAGCCCCACAAAGATGGTCACCCTAAACTTTGGCTTGTAAATGAAAAGGACATCAAAATTAACTTTAAATATAGAAAGAAAAGATCAACAAAAATTAGAAGCAAAAAATCACAAAACATTCAAAAACAAAGAAATGACAGCACTAATAAAACTCCTTCACAATAAAATGTTCTCTTGCTCAAGCTTCCTCAGTTTTCACTAAAAATGGCCAGAGTGAGGGCTCAGTGGGAGTGATATCAGGGTGGTCCTGTATCGTAGGGCTCCACTCACAAACCACAAGCAACATAAGGACATTTAAATTTTGTCATCATTTAACTCAGTGGGAATCCCAGTCAATTTTACTGAATCAGCCCACAATCTAGGAGTTATCTTTGACGCTAGCATGTCATTTAAAGCGCATATTACAAAGTTGTCCAAAACATGTTTCTTCCATCTTAAAAATGTTAGGAAATTAAGGCGCTTTTTAAATAAACAGGATTCTGAGAAACTAATTCATGCATTTATCTCTAGTAGGATTGACTACTGCAATGCGGTGTTCACTGGATGTTCAAACTGTTCTTTATACAGCCTCCAGTTAATCCAAAATGCGGCTGCGAGAATTATTACAAGAACAAGAAAATATGAACACATAACTCCAGTTCTTAAATCCTTACACTGGCTCCCGGTTAAGTTTAGGGCAGATTTCAAAATCCTTCTTTTAACATATAAAGCATTAAATGGTCGAGGTCCAGGTTACTTGTCTGAACTTATCATGACTTACAAACCAGAGCGCACATTAAGATCTCAAGATGCTGGTCTGCTTATGATTCCAAGGATTAATAAAATAACAGTGGGAGGTCGAGCTTTTAGTTACAGGGCCCCTAAACTGTGGAATGGTCTGCCTGCTACTATAAGAGATGCCCCTTTGGTCTCAGCTTTTAAATCCCGGCTGAAGACTCACTACTTCAGTTTAGCATATCCTGACTAGAGCTGCTGATTAACTGTACAGACTGCATCTCTATTGTTAGTCATTAGCACTTAAACATAAGTAACATGACAGTTATAATTATATACTAACCCTCACTTATTCTGTTTTTCTTCTCGGTACTCAAATGTGGCACTTGGTGCCATGGCCCACCTGCCAAGTTGTTTTGCCTGCCTAAGGAAAAGTCATCCCAGATGGAGGATTGCAGGAATCGTGGGAGAGAGGGGTCCTTTCATCGGATTGGCTGGCCCAGCACTGTTTCAGCTGTGGAATGGCCAAATGGGGGAGGCAGCTTGAAGGATGAGGTCTCCAGGACTCTACACAAATCCAAATCTTATTATGGGATATATCATCTACTGTTAAATTCTGCTCCGTACTTCTAAAATTTATATTTTTTATTTCTTACTATATTGAGAAATTGTTCTGTTCTGTGTACTGTATTGTATTGTATTGACCCCCTTCTTTTGACACCCACTGCACACCCAATCTACCTGGAAAGGGGTCTCTCTTTGAACTGCCTTTCCCAAAGTTTCTTCCATTTTTCCCTACTAGGTTTTTTTGGGAGTTTTTTCTTGTCTTCTTAGAGAGTCAAGGCTGGGGGGCTGTCAAGAGGCAGGGCCTGTTAAAGCCCATTGCGGCACTTCCTGTGTGATTTTGGGCTATACAAAAATAAACTGTATTGTATTGTATTGTAAATAGACAGTGTATATTTAACAGAACAACAGAAAAAATGTGAAAATATGACAAATTATTATTTAGAATCAACAAAAACAATAGAACACAAAAATATACATAAATACACAACACTGTTAAATTCTCCATTCAACTCCTTTCCTGATTTGTAACACTAAGTCATCACTTTACTAGATCTGAATCACTGTCCTTTAATGTAATGTTCTTACCGACATTTATGGCATATTTATACTTACTGTTAGGTTTATTTTTTGTTTATTTACTCTTTTTGTTGTTATCAAATGTTATCTTATAAATCCTGCTTTTGGTTTTATTTTATCTTTGTTACAGTATATCTATGTCATTTTATGATTTTTATTCATTTTTTTTCTAAAATAATAATATTTGTATTAGTCTTCTTTGTTATCAGCCCTGTTTCCTGTATGTGAAGCCCAAGGTGAGTGGGCAATCTGATAGTTCAGCTGTTATGATTTTTTCCATTGGTTAGTTTTGTATGCTTACTTTAGCTTTTTTTTAGTGATTATATTCCAATATGGGCTTTATTAGGTCCTGATTATGTATTTTGCAATTATTTTCAGAATGAAAAGTTTTTTCAGTAATTGGGAAATATTTTGCACCATTTTCCTTCACTTTTTTATTATCATTATTTGATATATCATCATGATACAACAACAGTTACCACAGAATGCAGTCCCAAAAGTTTTATGATTAATGCGACCAACACACCACTATGAGAATTGACTTATTAGATCCGTCATTATCAGAGTTTAAGGATACTCTAATTAAAAGCAATGTTTGTGCACACATTACTTTTGGTTTTCTGATCTCTGGGTTCCTAACTTCCACTTTGATTTTCCATACTTCAGTTTCTTGATTAGCAATATGGCTTAGTTGAAAGACAAGACTGCATTTTGGTTTTAATACTCTACTCATGTTACATTTCATCTCCTGGTCATCCCTTTAAATTTGATAGCTTCCTTTGTGAAGCATTACAGCCGCTGGAGAATCGCTCCAGCTGCATAAAAGGAGAAACTGAAGGTGAAACTTGCATAAATGTATCCAAAGGTTATTTACTTTTTTCTTGGTCTTCCACTGTAGATTTTCTCAGGAAGTAATAAGGACTAATGTAATGAAACATTTAAGATTAATTACCATGTTGTCTCTTGGATCTTGGAGTAGTAGACCATTTAATTGGTCAGACATCCTGAAAATGTACTAGGATCCAATGTTATGATTTCTACTAATGATATTTTAAGTCCTCACATGGTCTGTTCCTTTTTTGCAGTTTTGATGATTATTTTTAATCATTACATTTTGGCATATCACCTGACTTTTTATATTGTTTTCTAATAGTAATGGCCATCTTGTTGGTAGCAACTTTTCAAGTTTCTAATCACATGACTTTACATAGGCATATCTCTGCTTTCATCATGTCACAATATTTAAAGTTGGAGGAATGTATTCTTTGGCATCCTCTCTTTGAACTGTCATTAGCTGTGTTCAAGCTCTTTGCCTTTAGTGTTAGTGTGGCCTACAAGGTATTTACAAGAAGCATTTAGTGCTGAGAATTTGCTTTGTTTTCTCAACTTCATGTAGAATCTAACAGATTTTGGGCCTGGAGTTAAGATATGATGAACAACCGGAGAGATGTGCAGGAGGCCAACCTTGCTATCTTCTTGTGAGAAGTGCCAGTATTGAGTATTGTGAGTAACAGCTGCTTACAAACACAAATCCAACATGCATAGAAAAACGGCAAATTCAAGAAGTTTTGGTACAGAACACATCAACTTTTGATTATCAAGATTTTTCCTGCTTCTCATTAGGTTAAGACTTACTGTCTCTTTCTCTCTTAAGTTAGATTTTTGCCTCACCCCTGGTGTCTTACGGTATCTTTGGATTTTCTGCTGTCATTTTTACTCCAGACTGTTTTTGCCAAAGAGTTCATAACACCAAAAACATGATCACCTATGATACTAAGAGTATGCGTAAAACCATAAGAAATATGGACAAAGGGAGGACAATGTGTCAGTGGACCCTGTAATTTCCTGAAAAATGTAACAACAAGCACTATATTATTTGTCATTTTTATTATTATTTTTTACTGTTGAACTAATAAAATACAAATCAAGAAATGAAGGGCAGAACCAAAATAAAATAAAAGGTAAACTGTTGGGTTTTTCATTTGAATACCTTTGGTGATATGGCTATGGAAGGTTTTGTGGTTTCTGCCTCTTGTAGTGCAGTTAATTGTACCCATACTCCATTAACTTCGTTGGGAGAAACACCGTCATCCTTTGTGCATTTTGAAAATGGTGCTCTTGCATTGTTGTTTCTTTAACGTTTCTACATGCTTATTTTAACTGTGGTACTTCTCGTTATTATCTGAGCTTTGAATCATCTGAAAGGCTCAGTCTACACTCATTTTGATTGAAACCTAGTTTTTCAAATGTTCAGCATTAGAACTGATAAGTTTACCTGTCATAGTCTTTATGAAAATCCTTTCATTTTGCTGTTCAGTGATACTTTCTATAAAATAAGAAATGCTGATAATGCATAGGCATAACCTATAACCTACTTACAGCTATAGTATTCAGCATATAAGTATAAATTTACAATGTACTGTAGATTAAACCAAAATGAGAGAGATTGCTGTCCCCTTGTGAAGCTAGAACTCTGTCAGGTCATCTCACAGGGCTTCTCAGCAAAAAAGGTTTACAGGAGTAAAACATCATAGAGACGTTTTGTGTGAAGATTAAAGTAAAGTTTAAACAAATGGTACTGGGTAACCACTTTTCACAAAAATAGCTAACAACACTGTTGGTCATTTTCCTGCTCCTTAACCATGGACATCCTCGGTAAATAACAAGAGGTTTAGGGTAACAGCTTCATTGCTCATTCAATAGCAGCACATTACAGTTCCCTAGCTGCTTGACATACACATGGTGAATCTGAAGTTTTATGTAGGTCCTGCCTCATTTCACACACTAGGCTTGTCACTTTATAGTTTCATTATAGTTTCTCATGACACAAAAAGACACAAAGGGAATAGTGCAGAAGGTAAATGCTCTGTAGTTCAAAGTCACTGCTGACTACATGTTGTTCACCAAATGTTCCATTAGAAGACAAAGCCCCCTGGTGGCTTTCGTCTGTTCTGGTCATCATTTTAATCAGCTATTGTGTTTACACTAAGTTTAAGTTACTCACCTAGATTCTCTTTATTACTTTATGATTGAGGCCAAAAAGAAAACACCTTTTAAAATTCTTCTTCTTCTTTTGGCTGCTCCCGTTAGGGGTTGCCACAGCGGATCATCTTCTTCCATGTCTTCCTGTCCTCTGCATCTTGTTCTGTTACACCCACCACCTGCATGTCCTCTCTCACCACATCCATAAACTTCCTCTTAGGCCTTCCTCTTAACCGGAAGCTCAATCGTTAGCATCCTTCTCCCAATATACTCAGCATCTCTCCTCTGCACATGTCCAAACCAACACAATCTCACCTCTCATTTTCTCCTAACCGTCCAACCTGAGCTGACCCTCTAATGTACTCATTTCTAATTCTATCCATCCTCATCACACCCAGTGAAAATCTTAGCATCTTTAACTCTGCCACCTCTAGCTCTCTCCCTTTTTGCTGGTCAGTGCCACCATCTCCAACCCATATAACATAGCTGGTCTCACTACCATCCTGTAGACCTTCCCTTTCACTCTTGCTGATACCCGTCTGTCACAAATTACTCCTGTCACTCTTCTCTAATCACTCCACTCTGCCTGCACTCTCTTTTTTGCCTCTTTTCCACAGTCCCCATTACTCTGTACTGTTGATCCCAAGTATTTCAACTCGTCAACTCGCCAACTCTACTCCTTGTATCCTCACCAATTCCACTGACCTCCCTCTCATTTACACACATGTATTCTGTCTTGTTCCTATTGACCTTCATTCCTCTCCTCTCCAGAGCATATCTCCACCTCTCCAGGGTCTTCTCAACCTGCTCCCTATTATCCCACAGATCACAATGTCATCAGCAAACATCATAATCCATGGGGACTCCTGTCTAATCTTGTTTGTCAACCTGTCCATCACCACTGCAAATAAGAAAGGGTTCAGAGCCAATCCCTGATGTAATCCCACCTCCACCTTGAATGCATCCGTCACTCCTACCGCAGACCTCACCACTATCACACTTCCCTCGTACATATCCGGTACAACTCTTATGTACTTTTCTGCCACTCCCAACTTCATCATACAACACGACAACTCCACTAGAGGTACCCTATCATATGCTTTCTCCAGGTCCACAAAGACTAAATGTAACTCCTTCTGGTCTTCTCTATACTTCTCCATCAACATGCTCAGAGCAATCATCGCATCTGTGGTGCTCTTTCTTGGCATGAAACCATACTGTTGCTAACTAATCATCACCTCACTCCTTAACCTATCTTCCACTACTCTTTCCCATAACTTCATGTTGTGGCTCATCAATTTTATCTCCATGTAGCTACTACAGTTCTGCACATCCCTCTTATTCTTAAACATCAGCACCAGTACACTTCTTCTCCACTCCTCAGGTATCCTCTCACTTTCCAAGATTCCATTAAGCAATATGATTAAAACTCCACTGCCATCTCTTCTAAACACCTCCATGCTTCCACAGGTATGTCATCTCCAATGGCCTTTCCATTTTTCATCCTCTTCATAGCTGTCCTTACTTCCTCCTTGATAATCCGTTGCACTTCCTGATTCACTATCTCCACATCATCCAACCTTCTCTGTCTCTCGTTCTCTTCATTCTTCAGCCTCTCAAAGTACTCTTTTCATCTGCTCAACACACTCCCCTCGCTTTTGAGCATGTTTCCATTTTTATCCTTTATCACCCTAACCTGCTGCACATCTTTCCCAGCTCGGTCCCTCTGTCTAGCCAATCGGTACAGGTCCTTTTCTCCCTCCTTAGTGTCCAACCTCTCATACAACTTATCATACGCCTATTTTTTAGTTTTCGTCACATCTCCTTTTACTCCTGTCTGCTTTCTGGATCTCTCTGACTATCCCGCTTCTTCTTCACCATCCTTTTCCTTCGTGTACACTACTGTATGTATTTTTCTCCCTTGACATTCTTCCTGAACTATGGTGTACTTGCGTAAAAAAAAAATACTTGAGTGGCACATATAGCTTCAACTGCTCAGAAGTTCTGATATTTTCCAAACAAACGTGAGGAAGGCAGGCTCTATTGTTGGCATGGAGCTAGACAGTTTGACATCTGTGGCAGAGCGACGGGCGCTCAGCAGGCTCCTATCAATTATGGAAAATCCACTGCATCCACTAAACAGTGTCATCTCTAGACAGAGGAGCAGCTTCAGCGACGGACTGCTGTCACTGTCCTGCTCCACTGACAGACTGAGGAGATCGTTCCTCCCCCAAACTATGCGACTCTTCAATTCCACCCGGGGGTGTAAACGTTAACATTATATAAAGTTATTGTCTGTTTTTACCTGCATTATTATCAATCTTTAATTTAATATTGTTTTTTGTGTCAGTAAGGTGCTGCTGGAGTAATTGAATTTCCCCTTGGGATTAATAAAGTATCTATCTATCTATCTATCTATCTATCTATCTATCTATCTATCTATCTATCTATCTATCTATCTATCTATCTATCTATCTATCTATCTATCTATCTATCTATCTATCTATCTATCTGATGTACCACATCCTGAGAGTTTTTGTTTACTGCCTAAGTAATGTGCATCAGATTGAAAATCCTGGCGTTATACCTGTGGGATCCATCCTTTGTAGTTTCTGGGCATCTGTTACAACTTTTGTGTGACTGATCTGCACTGGTCGGCTAATGACATCATTGCTTCTGAGCTGTTGCCTTCAGGTAAAAGTACAGGTTTCAAAAAGAATTGTCGATTCAACTTTTACTTTTTTGCTGCATCATGTCACTATCTTGATATGTGCTTTAACCTGCTACAAAAATTAGAATGTAATTTATTGTAAATTTAATATGCTTGAGGCTCATTGGCACAGTGGCTAGTCTGCTGCCTCACAGCTAAAAAAACATGGTTTAAATTGTAATCTGCACTCTAATGCCGGTGTAAATTTTGCAAGTTCTCCTTTTGTTGTTGTTTGCTTTTCTTCTTATGTTACACTTTGACTCCCACATTATCAAACACTATTATTGCCTCTTTGAAAACAACAGGAATTAGCATTTTCAGAAAATAAAATCTGAGGATTTAAAAAAGGAAATCAAAATAAAAAATATATTACGTTTCCCAGTTTTAGATGAAGACATTTTTCTAAAGAAGACTGAAGTGAAGTGAACGTCAGGTTCAATAGCCAGTTCAATGAATGTTTAAGCCTTTACGGGCATTTTTTATTTTTATTGTTTTTTTGTTTTTTTTCATATTATCTAGTTTGGCAGCAACCTCCTGTTCTTCCTTGGAATCCAAGATGGTAACAGTTAGTGAAGAGTGAAATTATTCACATAAAACAAAATTTGCTATGAAACGTGATGTTTCGCTTGTCAAAAAAGCATTAATCATTTTAATGCATTAATCACTATGCATCTGTCTGTCAGTTTGTATTGAAATAAAAATGCGTACTTAAAAAAATCATTGAAAATAGGCATATCCTCAATTACGATAAGGTTGTTGCTAGGTCTTGCCTAGTTGAAATTTCCTGTGGAAAAAATAAAAAGATGATAGATAGATAGATAGATAGATAGATAGATAGATAGATAGATAGATAGATAGATAGATAGATAGATAGATAGATAGATAGATAGATAGAGGTCTGTCTATCTATCTATCTATCTATCTATCTATCTATCTATCTATCTATCTATCTATCTATCTATCTATCTATCTATCTATCAGAATTACTAGATGCTATAAAGTCACTTCAGAGCAGGAAAGCAGCAGGCCCTGATGGCTACCCTGTAGAATTTTAGAAGAAATTCTCCACTCAGCTAGCTCCCCTCTTATTAGCAACATTTACTGAAGCTAGAGACAATCAAATTCTACCTCAAACTTTTCTCCAAGCATTAATCACCATGTTTCCTAAACAAAATAAGGACTTATTACAATGTGCATCATACAGACCAATTTCACTTCAGAATAATGATGTTAAGATACTCTCCAAAGTCCTAGCTAGAAGGATGGAGAAAGTGCTGCTTTCTGTAACATCACAAGATCAAACTGGATTTATTAAAAGCCGACACTTAGCTTCCAATCTTCGACGCCTGTTTAATGTAATATATTCACCGGCAAAGTCAAACACCCTAGAGGTATTATTATCGTTGGATGCAGAAAAAACATTTGATATAATTGAATGGAACTACCTTTTCACTAAATTAGAGAAATTTGGGTTTGGCCCAAACATTTGTGCATGGATCAAACTACTGTATACCAATCCAGAAGTTTCAGTTTGTATTAACAACATTTGTTCAGACTACTTTAAACTAGAACGTAGTACCAGACAAGGATGCCCCTTGTCACCACTGCTATTTGTAATCGCCATTGAACCACTAGCAGTTCACTGTTCAAATGCTTATCAGATAAAAGGGATTATCAGAGAAGGACTTGAACAGAAAACTTCTCTATATGCAGATGATATGGTACTGTATATATCAGACCCACAAAATACTATGCCTGCAGTCTTAACAGCACTTACAGAATTTCAAAATATCTCTGGTCTCAGAATTAATTTGAATAAAAGTGTGCTCTTTCCAGTGAATTCTCAAGCATACAATATTAGATTGTACACCTTCCCTTTTATTATTGCATATCAGTTTAAATACCTAGGGGTAAATATCACAAGTAAACATAAAGCTCTTTATCAACAAAAGTTCGCCATCTGTATGGAAAAAATTAAACAAGACTTGCATAGATGGTCAACCCTTCATCTCACTCTAACTGGAAGAATTAACATTGTTATGATGAATATCCTTCCTAAGCTTCTCTTTTTATTTCAAAACATTCCAATATACACCAATAAATAATTTCTTAAGCAATTAGATTCAACCATAACCCTTTGTTTTATTTGGAACTTAAAACATCCACGTATCCAAAGAGCGACACTACAAAGACCAAAGGCAGAAGGTGACATGGCTGTACCTAACTTTCAGTTTTATTACTGGGCAGCAAACATACAAGCTATAAAAACCTGGACACAAATAGATGAACATACACAGGCTTGGTCCGCAATAGAAATAAAATCCTGCAGTACTTCTTTATATTCCCTGCTTTGTGCCCCAATAAATGCAAGTTATCACCAATACACTAATAACCCAATTGTGCTATCACTCACTCAGAATATGGAACCAATGTAGAAAGCATTTTAAGATGGAGAATCTTTTTTCTGTGGCACCTCTGCATGAGAACCACCTTTTTCTAACCCTCGCATACATTTGCAGTTTTTAATATCTGGAAAACTTTTGGGATTAAATTGCTTAGAGATCTTTATATAGACAACATCTTTGCATCCATCCATCCATCCATCCATTATCCAACCTACTATATCCTACCTACAGGGCCACAGGAGTCTGCTGGAGCCAATCCCAGCCAACACAGGGTGCAAGGCAGGAAACAAACCCCTGGCAGGGCGCCAGCCCACTGCAGTCTTTGCATCCTATGAACAATTACATTCCAAATTTAACTTTCCAGCAACACATTTCTTTCACTATCTTCAAATTTGAAACTTTGTTGAACAGAACCTGCCCGATTTTCCTCATCTCGCACATTCCTCTATGCTGGAAAAAATATTGCTCAGTTTCGAGGAATCAGACAGCATTTCTGCAATATATAAAATTATTTTACAGTCCCTCCCTTTCAACATATCAGAAAAGGAGTGGAAGGTAGCAATGCAGAGAATTCACTCAAACTCCATAAGCACAAAGCATACAATTATTCAACTCAAAATTATATATCGAGCACATCTGCCTCACTTAAAACTGTTCAAAATGTTTCCAGGGCAAGATCCAACCTGCGAACGCTGCAATCAAGTTCCAGCCTCACTGGGTCACATGTTTTGGGCCTGCACCAAATTAACATCATTCTGTACAAAAATTTTTAAATGCCTTTCAGACAGCCTTTGTGTCACAATCCCGCCTAACCCATTAACAGGTGTGTTTGGTGTTCTTCCAGATGGGCTTAAAGTGGTGAAGGACAAACAAACTGTGATTGCCTTTACAACACTATTGGCACACAGACTTATTTTGCTAAACTAACTCTTCTGTTTTAAGTCAGTGGGTAACTGATGTTGTATACTATTTGAAATTGGAAAAAATAAAATTCTCAGTTAGAGGATCTGTGCAGAACTTTTTCAGAACCTGGCAGGATCTAATCAATAATATTTTAGAATAAGCTCTTAAAGCACTGAGGAAGTAGATTCTCTTCCCATTTCTTTTTCTTCTCCATTTATCTTTATCCGCCTATCAAACTCATCAGTTTATTTATTTTTACTAGTTTTAAGTTTTGCTCCATTGGCCATGCTCTCTTTCTCAGGGGTTGGGGTTGATTTGTTTTCAGTCCTATTTTTTGTAAAAATTGATCTATTTGTATGGAATGATGACAATAAAATCAATAATTTTTTTTTAAAAAAGATAGATAGATAGATAGATGAGTGCCCTCCATAATGTTTGGGACAGAGACACATGATTTATCCCTCTGCTCCACAGTTTAAAATTATAAATCAAACAGATAGATAATAGACCCACACTCACTATGGTCTAAACACTCACCAGAATGCCTAAAAAAAAACTAAACACAGTAGAATATTATACAGGCATATAGCTGTTGGTATAAAGTGCCCCAGTAGCATTTGTTGACATGTTTCGGCTGAATGATTCATTTACTGAAAGTCTTTGGTGTTAGTGTGTCAGAGAGAGGATGCTTTATTTCTCTACATTGCTACAACCTCCAGGGGGTCCCATAACTGAGCCAGCTCTTTTAATTAACTTGTTGATTTGGTGGACCTTTCCTGAAGTGATGTTACCAACCCAGCACACCACAGCATAGAAAATCACTGTGGCCATCATAGAGCTATAGAAGATGTGAAGGATGTCACTTCCCATATTAAAGGACTGAAGTCTCCTAAGGAAAAAGAGTCTGCTCTGCCATTTCTTATATAGTTCCTCTGTGTTATGAGACATGTCCAACCAGTCATTAATGTGGACCCCCAATTACAAGGCTGCACCAAACTCCAGTTCCCATGGAGCCCTGTGGGAGTCTGAGGCACTGCTGCAACCCAGGAGGACTGCCATCTATCGCTCTGTGTGAGGTACAGCTCTGGATGTGTTCTCTCCCCCGGTCCTTCCAGAATAGAGGTGTCCCAGCCATCCGCCACACTCCATTGCAAATGCTTTGAAAACTCTCTTACTACTGTGACTCATCTGGCAACAAAAGTTTTTAAAGAAGTTCTTTCATTTTCAATATATTTTAGCACTTTGTTAGGGCATGTGATCATATTATGTAGTAGAAGTAATCAAGAATGTGAAAATATGTTTTAGTTTTCTTTCATTTATTCTAAGTTTATTTTTAAGAGCATTTTGGGCAATATGTGCAGCATGAATTTGTGATTGTTATTACTTTTATTTTACTTGAATGTTTAATCTCATTGAAGAAGCTTGTCTAGCCACAGAATGAGGAAATATTAGTAAAGAACAGCGGGCCGAGTGCTACAGTAGCAAAAATGAAACATGTTTGTTGAAACAGCAAAAGTATTAAACATACAATCTGTATTGAAGAGGTAAAAAATGAGCAAAAGAAATTTATATTAATTACACTAAATATTCAAAGCTTATGAGGTTAAGCAAAACCCGTTCTTTCACATTAGTAACATTCTTTCCAGTATTCATCTTATTGTATTTTAGTGTCTAATACATACTTTAGACAGCATATCTGCAATCACCTTAAGAGACTGTTTTAAAAATTGTAGGAATTGTTCTTTATAACTCCTCCTCAGTGTTACCTGGAGAGTTGTAGATGTGGGTGTGACATTTACTGTGAGATGATTTTGTGACCAAGAAAACTGCAAAAAGTGTAGTCATTCAACAGGCAAGGGTCAAAAACCAGTCAACCCAAATCATAAAATTTTGTCCAAAGATTGTAGATCAAAAGTTCCTGGTCTTATAGCCTTTTTTCTAACTGTGCAAAAATATGCATGGAAAAACTATTTATTCAATCTAATATGTGGACACTTGAAACAGCGTGCCACCAAGTTTAACTAAGCAAACACGCAGGTATAAGATGTTGAAATGTACAATCACAGTCTAAAGCAGTTCTTCATCTCTCAGCAACCATTTGCTCAAATTGTTCATATCATGATCAAGTATTTGACATTGTCAAATTGAACACCGTGCATTAATTTTATTCTCAATTTTGTGCATTTCATTCTCTACGTTACCCTCCATTTCTTCATTTTTTTCTCTGCATTACTTCAAGGTAAATACTTTCACTTTCCATATGATCTTTAATCTCTTGACACAAATCATTAATTCTTTAAAATCTTTCCTGTACCTTTGTTTTTTGATATTGTGCCCTATAGTTTCTGGGGGCCCCATCAGGATTTTTAGAATACTACATATCTCAAATAATACTAGCAAAAATAATGATAATACCATTCCAACAGACTTTATGACTACGCCAACAGGCAAGACATTGTGTTGCAAGACAAGAAAAGCAAGTCATGGGTGTGACAATGTTCGATGACAACAACATCCTGAGCAAAGAGGCAGAGAAGACATTGAGATTGAAGTCAGATGCTTGTAGAACACAAGATGCACTGGGGGCCATCAAGCTCAGGTTCCATGATCAGCTGACAAACTCCTCTGTAGAGTCAGCGTGAAAAAGATCCAGAAGATCACACTCCTTGGCATGGCCTGCATTCTTAGTCAAGTCCCCAGCTGAACAATAAGCTGAGTTCAAAGCCTGACAGTTGACCTCTGGTGATCGCACCAGGGTATCTTAGTCCCCTGAGGGGATGCTGGTGATAATAATAATAATAATAATAATAATAATAATAATAATAATAATAATAATAAAGATAACAAACACAGCATCACTGGCACAGATATTTGTCTCTGAAAACCGACAAAACCAAATCCCCAAACTCTGCTTTTTGTGTGTAACCAACTGCTTGATTGCTTCTGTGTACTCTTGTTAATACATACTATTTGTGCTTTATGGCATCATATTCCTCATTCCTTTGGTTCTTCCCACTAAGGTGCGTGCTGTTAACCGTGTTTTACAGGGCAGCACACATTCCCATTTCTGTGTGTATGTTGTCAGATACGTGCGCATGGGAGGCAGCTAAAAGGACCAAAAGAAGGTAATTCAATGCCAGGCCAGGGGGTGGTAGGGTGCACTAACCCTTTCTCTGTTATCTCTACAGAACAAAAATGCAAAATTCTGCCTGGATCTGGCCCTGAAGATATCAGTTCCGATTCCGGGCCTGAATACATCATTTCTGGTTCTGGGCCCAAAGACGTCACTTCTGGTTACGGCCCCCATGACGTCCCCTACACCGACCTGCTTTAAAAGCCAGACAACCTTCTGCATTCCTCAGTTCTGTTTTGGACTCAAACCCGTACACTTCTGTACTAACAGTTAATTGATTTTTGCAGTCTTATTCAAGTATACAGGTGGCTGCCCCAAACCTCTTCCTCTGTCAAGGCCTGTTATTTTCACAGTGTCTAGTCAATCTGTACATAGCATATTGAAGCAAAAGCAACTGTCTTCTCTTGCTCCAAAGGAATTAATTGCTGCCGCTCATACACAAGTATAAATTACTTTCCAACTAACAACTTTCTGTTTTTGGTGATTTTTAATATTTTTTTAGATGGTAGTGCCATAATTAATGCTGACTCACGACTCTAGAAACTAGGCCCCATCAAATCCTGGCTGCGGTCACTGTCTTTTTGGGACTTTCTGCCCTTTCCTTTCTCTGAATACTGTGTTTTTAATTCAGTGCCTTACAGACCAACATGTTTGGTTAATTGGTTGGTCTGTATTTACCTGCTGTATTCATCTGGTCTGTGATGAATAGTCATCTAATCTTGCCTTGACCAAAGGCTGCTGGGATAGGCTCCTTCCCCTTAAAATTTAATCTGAACACAACACATACAGATAATTGATGGATGGATGTATGAATAAGTGGATGGAGGATATAAAAATGAGGTGTTTAATTTAAACCACCAGAGAGAAAGTGGAAAATGTAGGCAGGTGTGAATCCTACTACAAATTTTAAAGTGCTTGAATAGAAGCAGTTTTTTTCTTAACATTATACAATACACTGAGTGGTGCATTTTGCCAAGCTGGAGGATGGAATATATAACTGAAATCCAAAGTGGATTAATTAACTGACAAATGAAATGTGAGCTTATCCAGTCCCAGAGAAGCATACTTTATATATGCAAGTCTGAGGGTCCAGGCAGTGGGCTCAGTGCCCAGGCATGCTGTGCCAACACCTCTTTTAGGGGAGTCCATCTGACTGAGCACTGTAGGCACAAATCAATCGCCAATTATTTCTCTTACTCCCTCTCACTTACTGTTATTCAACTAAATTTCTGTCCCTGGGCCATTTGAAACTGAACTTCTTCAGAAGAAATTTCTAAAGTTCTAAAATTTCTTCCCAGGCTGTGTGTTGTACAATGTAGAAATAATATTAAAGATTGGCATGATACTCCAAAACTTGGCTTAATCATTAAGTTTAGGAAGAAATAAAATGCTATGGCTTTGCAAATGTGTATATACCATCTTTTTTTCTTATTTTTACAATTAAGAGATGAATAAAAGGCTTAAATTTATTATTTCTCAGGCAATCACAATAAAAGTTTGTACTGGGTTGTTTCATAATATAACAAAATATAAGGCTTACCTGCTCAGTTAAGTGACAACAACAACATTTATTTATATAGCACATTTTCATACAAATAATGCAGCTCAAAGTGACAATGAAATTGAATTGGGAATATTAGAATTTTGTATGGTATGTATAATTATATGGACTGATGCACTGGCTCCTGGAGTAGAGGCAGTAAGTGAATCAAAGCCAGAAGTATGGCTTTCACATTACCATTGTGGAGGGAATCATGGACAGAAATTCACACAAAAATGTCTCTTGCTTCATTTTAATAGTAGTGAAACAGGACAAACTTTAAAAATCAATAAACAAACAGGTATCGCTAGCTAAGCGAAGGCAAGGTACACTCCAAAACGCAGAGGTAGAGCTACTCGAATGCAGGCTGGCGCGCGAGTGAGGAGGGCCCTGCCCCGCTCCCCACTCCTGACATCACACTTCCCCCTCCCCTTGGCTCACAGCCTCTGTCACAGATTAGTGCGAATATATCATTCCTGCAAGCGAAGGATGATCCATAGCACAATGAGAGAAGTTAACTGGAATGTTCAAGCAAAATGTAGAAAAAAAACACAATTTAAATCTGTTAAGTGGTACTCTTGTTCGCTAGCTTTGCAGAGGTAAGGTATGCCCTGAGGCTGGAGCGTGAGTGAGAAAAGCAGACAAAGATATGTACAAACAGACGTTGGATTTTATATATATAGAGATGTGTATTTGACTGTCTTTAAGATGAACAGAAAATTCCAAAACTATGAATATTGATACTCATTACAATAGAACATTCAGTTCACTCAGTACAAAATTTTAGAAGCACAATATACCATAAGATGTACAGCTCCTTCATAAATTATTCAGACCCCTTAATTTTGTTATGCTGCAGCCTTTTTTCCTCATCAATCAATAACCCAAAATAACAAAGCAAAAATGATTTTAGAACTTTTTAGAACCTTTTTTGCAAATTTATTAATAACAAAAATAACATTGACACAACTCTTTTGGCCCTTTGCACGGGACTCCATTGGAGCAACTTTGCCACTGATTCCTGCCTGGGCTTCACATACCCGGGTCAGATTCGTAAAACTTGTAAAAAGATGCTTGAAATATGTGGATACAGTTTTCCATGCAAACATCAAAATTTATTAAAAACAAAAAGAAAAGAGAACTTGATGGAAGAACAAATGTAGATTTATAGGAACTTTGAACCATCCGTATGCGACATTTTGATTTACCCTTGATCAAGTAGGGAAATACAGCCAAACCAGCTAAATTACTGTATAATTCATATCACCAAACAATGTGCGTTAACTTGGCAAACATTAAACATGTGTGGTGGATGGCCGGCTTCATATTCCGGCCCTCACCCCCAGGCCGCCAGGAGGAGCTCTTCCGACAGCATGGACGGGCCCCGAATTCCAGCAGGGCCTCATGGACTATGTAGTTTTTACACACAGCCCTGCTGGATACCTTGGGGACCACTGGGAGTTGCTGTAGGGAGGCCCGTGGACTCATACATGCCCTATAACCCAGAAGTGCATCATAATCCAGTGACAGGAAGAAACGACGTGCTTCCGGGGTGAAGATAAGGACTGTTTACCCTGACCCGGAAGGAATAAGGACTTGTGGACTGTTGGGCAGGAACACCTCCAGGTCAGGGAGTATAAAGGACTCTGGGAAAGCCCAGTATACTGAGCTGAGCTGGGAGGTAGGGTGGCGAAGTGTCTGGGAGAGGAGGATTGGTAATTGTATTTGTATTCGGAGTATTATTGTGTTATATGAGTAGTGTGGAGTGGAGGGTGCTTGGTGCACTGTGTAATAAGAAAATAAAAGAGTCTTGGACTTTTACCTGGTGTTTGGAGTGATACCTGAGGGTTCAAGAGGTGGATCGATACCTCAACTGCTACAAACGAAAAGTGATGAATATAACATTTTATTTCCTTTTTCAAAGGGCCAATGCACCGAAGTGCCGTTTTTTTTGTTTTTAGTCAGTTTTTATAGTCTACCTTTTATCACTTCTCAGGGAACTGGTGGACAAGTCAGGAATATCTCAGCCATGCTTCACTCCATCATTTCCTCTGTACTGGAAGCTTTTTAACCAACCAGCGAGTATATACATAAAACATGACATGTTTTGCCAACATAAAAAGGTAATTTGTAGCAGTTTGGGTTTTCCTAATGTAATAGGAGCACTTTACTCCACTCATATTGCAATAAGTGTACTTTTGTTAACCGTAAGCAGTTTCATTCAACTAACATACAAGTCATCTGTGATGGCAATATGAGACTGATAAACATCAGGACTGCTCTGGGATGAGGCTTGTGATGGATGGCCAGGGTCATTACTTGGCTGGGATGCCAGCTGAGTGGAAGGACCAAGGGAAAGACTATATTTGGGAGATTATCTTCCCTGAGATGGTACAGGGCAGCCCCCCTGGGTTGCTACAGCATTACTGCCAGGTGGGGGCTGCAGGTACAGCTGAGTCCTTTGTGGCTTCACTTCCACCACACCCGGAAGTTCAGCCACAAGAAGATCAAGAAACACCTGGAGCACTTCCGGGTACACTATAAATGGAGCTGCCTCACCACTAGTTGGGGAGCCAGAGTCGGGAGGAGGCGGACAAAGCTGGAATGGAGGAGGAGTGGAGACAGAGACAGAGAGAATGAGAGAGAAGTAAAAGAGCTGTGTATTATAATATTTGGTGCTTTCTACTGTGATTTGAAGTGGGGAACAACTTAATATAGGTGTGTACGCCCCCTGGTGGTCCTCATACTACATAAAAAGGCATCTCCAACTACAGATGCCATTTGCAGATCAATTTCAGCAATATAAGAGTAGAACTAAAATGTAGCAATGAAAAAGCAAAATCAAAAAATTTTAATGTGAGTGTCAGAAAGCTTTGCACCCTAGGAACTAAGTTACCCAAACTATTCCATAACATTTCAGAAATTATTTAAAGCTCTGATGCTGATCTTTCTGATAATAAAATAGGTCATTATGATAACAGCTGATGAGAAGAATTCATAATTAATTGCAGAATTATGATATTTGCCATAATTTTCAAGATATTATCCAAAATTCATTTGAGGGTTCCTCCAGAGTGCCTCTTTCTCTTGCACGCTTTGGCTCAGAAACTAATCAGCACATTGTCATCTCATAACAGTTTAAGTTTCAAGTTTGTATTTTTCCGTCCACCTGTTTTAGCTTTAGACCGTCCTCAAGAAACTGTGACACACAGACAGACAAACACACGGACAGACACATACCCATCATCAAGATATTGATGTTTTCGGTATCAGGAGACCCTAAAATGGAAAATGTTGTACTTTGCAAGGCCACTTTATAGTTTTCCCCGTTAGACATGCAAAATGTGATGCGAATTTTGAACAGCAGCGTAATAGGTTAGATCACCTACACGCTAGTTCCACAGTCACCATTTGTGTCACACAGTTGGAAATAGACAGAATACTTGCATCTATTTAATTTCTTTTTTGACCGGGAGGATATTAATATATGTGGCTATACGTGTTTGTTACTAGGTATAGCACAATAACGTGTATTTAAATAAAAAAGTCTTCATAATTATTGTATTTTATTCAAGAACATTGTAATAGCCTAATATAAGGCATGCAAAATTGAAAAAAGAAAACGCATGGGTCATTTATTCTCACTCCTTAAAAAATACAAAATGAACTGAACATGAACTAGTTCAAAATTGAAATGGTGAACTATGAATGTGAATTTATTCATTTTAATCTGTGTGAACTGAACTTTGAGCTAGTTCTTGTGAGGTGTGAACTTGCACAACACTGGTGCTTAGATTTCTTTTTCCAGGTTAAAACTATGGATGCTGCATTCTTTTCTAACTGAAACCAATTGATGTTTTTCCTTACTAGTCCAGTTAGTGCATTACGGTGATTTAGCCAACTAAAAACATCTTTGTTTTAGCCATCTCTTAATGGTTTAATCTGTTGACATTTATGACTTGATATGTGTAAAGTGTATGTAATGTAAGCAATCTTTGCTTCCATTTGGGACACTGGCATCATCCCAACTAAATGGAAAATGGGACTTGTCGTCCCTATCTGGAAAGGGTGATCGCCTGGATTACAGCAACTACAGGGGGATAACACTGCTCTCTGTGCCGGGTAAGGTCCTTGCTAGGGTCGTCCTCAATATGATCCGTGATCACTTGTTCACCTACCAGCGACCGGAGCAGTCTGGTTTTATTACCACTGGCACTGGCACTGAGGGCTCTCATGGAGTGCAAACGCTTGTATGGACTGGGTGTTGGGCAAGGTCGTGGGGTCCAGCGGCTGTATGACATCTGTTGGTGAAGAAAGGTTCACGGATCTTGACTTTGCTGACGATGCTGTGATCTTCGCGGAGTCAATGGAGGCTCTGATCGGGGCACTCAAGAGACTGAGCGAGGAGTCTCAGTGTCTGGGCTTGCGTGTGTCCTGGATAAAAACCAAGATCCCAGCCTTTAATGACCTCTTGGGCACAGCTATCAGCAGTGTGTCTGACTGTGGAGAGAGTGTCGACCTTGTCGAGAGGTTTACTTACCTTGACAGTGACATTCATGTCTCTGGTGACTCTTCCTATGAAGTCAGTAGATGGATTGGGAGAGCATGGGGGCTCATGAGGTCACTGGAAAGGGATGTGTGGTGCTCCCGATATCCATGCAAAAGGACGAAGATCCAAGTCTTTAGAGTCTTGGTGCTTCCTGTCTTGCTATATGGTTGCGAGACATGGACGCTAAGCAGTGACCTGAGACAAAGACTGGACTCCTTTGGAACTGTGTCTCTCCGGAAAATCCTTGGGTAACGTTGGTTTGACTTTGTGTCGAATGAGCGATTGCTCCTGGAGTCCCGAATAAGGCACATTACCTGCATTGTGAGGGAGCGTCAGTTACGGCACTACGGCCATGTGGTGCGTTTTCCAGAGGGTGATCTGGCTCGTAAGATCCTCATTGTTGGGGACCCGAGTGGCTGGACCAGACCAAGGGGTGGCCCACGTAACACCTGGCTGCGGCAGATAGAGGGTCATTTCCGGAGGGTGGGACTGGACCGCGTGTCTGCCTGGGGGGTTGCAAACCGGGTTCCCAAGTTGTTTCGATATGTAGCGTGTGCAGCAACACACTGTACCAGTGCATGCTCCCCAACTTGACTTGACTTGTATGGGTCAACTTTTTACCTTTATATTAATTCTAATATTTTTTAGTCTTCTTAACATCTGGTTTCAGTCTAAGTGATCAAATGTGTCTTGTAAATCTATAACTGCTGTGTATATTTTTTATTTATCCTGTTCTGGTCTCTATACCTTAGTGTCAGATTGCTTTTCTGTAACTATATTTCCTCTGAATCCATACTGTTTTTGTTTGAGGATTTCTTCCATTTCCTATTCTGCTTGAAATATTTTTTATTAAAATATCTGATAAAAGCTTCTAATGGTTGTGAAATTTCTTCAAGTTGTGGTTACTGTTTCATTGGAATTGTTAGTAATAAGTTCTTTTCATAGATTTTGGATGGTTTTAAAATCACAACACTAAATGTCTGATTGTGCGAAAGGCTTTAGGAGACACCTCTCCTTAAAACATTAACTCCATTTCAAATGCATAGATTTTCATTTCCTGTACACCCAGAGTTATGCTGTATGTCACACCTCTGTTGCTACTCCCATTTGCCTATTCTTACACTTACCAGCCTTATCAGATATACAGATCACAATTGTAATGCACTTGCACCCAGGACTACCATCCACTAATTTCTGTAAGTAGCTTTCTCTAAGTCCTTTCCCAGGTATGATTGTCACTGTAGCTAATTTGTTAGCAGTTTTCTCTCTCCTTTACCTTTGATCGGCCTAGTTGTTCCCAGCCATGACAAAAAAATAGATCAAAATGTACAAGCAGGAAGTCTTAATATGTTTTAATCAAACAAACAGTGTGACTAACGGCAGCAAATTAAATGTGGCATTTCATACCATACAACCTAGCTTGAACAAATAAGGGGGAAGAAAGAACAAACATGTCATCTATTACTAGATAAAGATGAAATAGCAAAGAGATTCAAACTATACAATGAGGACTAAGATGAAGTAGACATACTGTAGAAGAAGTAGGGGATCTAATTGGAAAATACCATATATATAGTATGTAATTACTTTTATTGTATGCTTTTATGAAAAGTGACTTACAAGGTAAGCATTTATCACAATAGTTTTCATATTTGTATTTATATAATTCTGCATTATTGTATGACACATGCTCCTGAGAACCAGGAACCAGAAATGTGTCAGCCAGGACACTTCCAGGTGTAAAAGGGAACTAACTTGGTCCAAGGAGGTCAAGAAGGAAATTGTTGATTCAGGTCATGGGTGCCTGGGTATCATAAATGGAAGCAGGACCATCATAGTGACAGTTTAGCAGAGACTAAGCAAGAATCAGCAGCTGCTCCACTAAATTTTTATATCTACAAAAGACGTTCCTTAATCTTTTGCCTACATCTAGGCATTGCAGGGCATTCCTTTTATTGAGCTAGAAATAATGGAGCACAGCATTGAGAAGGCCTGAAAATAAATATTTTCCATTATTTCTTATTGCTGGCCATGCTGCTCCTGTCTCTTTGTGTACGAAGTGCTCTTTAGCAGTCACAATATACAACATACAGTTCCACTGTTTGACCTACACCATGTGTGTGTATACGCATATATCTTTGATTGGAGCATAACTATGTTAAATCAACTGGTTGGGGACACTGTCCTTTAGCAATCTACAGAACTACTTTAGTTTTATAGAAGTGTCTCACTACCTTATGTATGACTTTGAAAGTTCCAGAGGTCATCTGGTAGTTCCACCAGTCATTAAAATCATGGTCTCATGGCAGATTTTTCTCTGTAAGTCCTAATGGATCACTATCTTTGGCAGAATTAATGAGGTAGTCTGGGGGCAGAGCTTCACCCAAACTAACAGATGCACTACTTACTAAAATAAATCCTTTTTTCTTTTTTTTTTTTCAAAAACTTTTTAAGGCTACATCTTATGTAAATATTTTCATAATCAGTGAATGTGATAATTAAATTCATCCTGCCCTAAGCAACTATCTTTTACAGAGGAACATTTTGTATGACTTCAATTACACATTAGTGTATTGTTTCAAAGTTAGTTTGGGAGGGGTTATATCACATTCTATACTATATTTTCTATACATTATTTTCCTCTTTTACTTTTGAAATGGCATACAGATTCTCAGTGGTCATTACAAGCAAAACATCAATCTGCTAAAAAATGATCAACGCTCCAAGTTTAAGAACAGTTAACCCAATCCATGAACAAACCCAAATGATATGCCATGAGTACATTTTCCAACTTGTTTAAAAAATAATGAAGTCCTCATTTTCTCACAAATACTGTAAGTAGACAAACAAATTACACAAGCAATGTTTCTGTCATTTAAGTATCATTAACATACTTGAGCATTTTTTCTTAATTTTGAAGTTTTAAATGTTTTAATGTGAGATTTACTTCATACTGTAACTTTACACTACAAGCAATATATGATTTTTTAGCTTAGGGTGTGATGTAAATATGCAGCTGTACAGTTGTGACAATAAAAAATACATTTGTTTTTTTATAGTTTGTCTACTCTATCCATGCTTAAATTTCAAACTCTGTAATATTTACTTTTTGAGATATTTGCAGGGAGATGGTAATTGTAAGCACACATTTTTTTATCAGATTAAAGTATTTCCTTTATATTGCAGCAAATTGAATCATGTAGCCATCTTATATAATATGGATCAAAAGGCATGTGCCTCACCTGCCTAGGAACCACATGTGTCTATGAAAATTAGAAACACTGAATGGTGGCACCCATAAAAATAATTTTACAAAAAGGTATTGACAATGACATCACAATGGTTAAAACAATGGTTTTAAACAAACACTGGGCATTATTTGTGATATTGACTGTAATTATTTGCACAATTGCATAAGATTAGCTAGCTGTTTTAGTAATGCATTGCAACAAATTGCATTTAGTATTGCATTGTAATTGTTACCCTCCCTGGCCTGGTGGGTGTCAGGGAGAAGTGTATTCCTAAACCCTGTAGTTAGAAACAAAGAGGCACAAAACTTTAGCTTACGTTCAGCTTGGCTGCAGGAGCAGCAGAGCACCAGGCACCATGAATTTGACATTCAAAACACTAGAAAATATTATCAAAAAATAAAAAAATATTGGGGTGTCTTATGTTAACTCTTGTAATACCATTATGAACTGTGATGCAATTAACTTTATACTGATCTCTTTTTTTTTACAGTTTTTACTGAATGTTATTTATTTTATGTACATTTATTTTTAACCTTTTACACATTGTAACAAATAATTCGCTGTCCCACTGTAAACCAAGGGTAGGCTATGAACCAATGGCATTAGGCTTTTAAAACAGAACTTGTGCAAAAAGCAACTTCTAAAAGCTCATTGGGTATTTTAGTTGTAAATATAATGTTCTCCTGCAAAAAAAAAAAAAAAAAAAAAAAAAGCGATTAATGAGAATTGACATACTTAAATAATAAAATCAAAATAAATCCAGAAGGAGCTACAGAATTTTGGTCTATGGTGATGTTTGTGTGAAGGTAAATGGTACAGAAATAGTGAAATGAAGATAAGGCAGTAAGACAAATGTTTTCCTTATTAGTCAACAATTATACAGTATGTGGCCATTTCATGTCATTTCTGCATAGTTCAGACCAACGCCACAGTCCCCAGAGCAGGACAGTGTTGCTTGGCTAATTTTTAATGGATAATTTGCCATGTGCCGCAGCAGCCACCAGTCAAAACAAGCCTTAAAGGAGCCCTTCTCCTCCTCCTTCCCTCATCAGAAAACACAGTTGACCCTGTGAAATAACAAGAATGAAAGATTTATTACTATTTAAATTTAAATTTACTATCTTCTTGATGGAAGAAAAAAGTGTGAAGCATTTGCACAGATTACATAGGAAACAAAAAAAATGTTCCAGCCATGACTTCCAATAATGGAACTAGCCAGTCCCACGTCTCCATGTGTGTCCCATGATTAGATCAAAGTGAGCACAATGAACAATATTGTATTCACTTATTTCTAGTTTCTTGTTGTATTTTGATTGTGGTATTCCTCTGTCTGCATCTTTTGTTGTTTGAGACATGCGGGTAAACTGCTGCCTCAAAGTTTGATTCACATTCATAAACACATATTGGTTCAGCATAGTTAGCAGAAACTTCCCTTGTCCTCAGGGTCACTTAACAGACCATTGCACAATTATAATCCTCTCAAAACTAGTTCACATCCTCCTTCGCGAAGTTCTTAAATGTTTACATGAATTTGCTGAACTCACTCACTCTGCAGGTTCACTTATCACTACTCCCTTACAGTTCTGTAGAGTGGCGACATGTTACATGCTGATCAGCATATTGTTATTTTGCTCAAATAAAGACAGCACAACACTTAGTTTGCATGCAACAATCCTTTACTTCCATGGTCTCTTTCTACTTTATACTGTAATTGTGCATTCTTTCCCAAGAATGCAAAGACAGCATGAAACACAACACTGTTGCAAAGCTGTACAGATATAAAAACCATGCAAGTAGGAATTTCATTCCACTGTGATAATAATGACTGTACAAGCTATAAATGATTATCATTAGCTACTGTAACCACCAGGGGGAGCAACTGAGTCCCAAACCTCTGACACAGTATAACCCAACATGATTTTGGGTTTAAATAAAAGATATTTAGTGCGGCATGTTGGCGCAGTGGTAGCACTGCTGCTTCGCAGTAAGGAGACCTGGGTTCGCTTCCTGTGTGGAATATGTATGTTCTTTCCATGTCTGCGTGGGAAACCGGGTGCTCCGGTTTCCTCCCACAGTTCAAAGACATGCAGGTTAGGTGCATTGGCGATCTTAAATTGTCCCTAGTGTGTGCTTGTTGTGTGTGTGTGTATGTACCCTGCAGTGGGATGGCTCCCTGCCCGGGGTTTGTTCCTGCCTTGTGCCCTGTGTTGGCTGGGATTGGCTCCAGCAGACCCCCGTGACCCTGTGTTAGGATATAGCGGGTTGGATAATGGATGGATGGATAAAAGATTTATTTATCCAAATGCACCTTTCTAACAATCACCCATCAAAAAATCAATCTGCAATACACAATTCAATCAATTCCTTCCCCCTTCCTTCTTCCAAGAGCAGGGGTCCTCAATCACGGTCCTGGAGGGCTGCAGTGGCTGCAGGTTTTTATTCCAACTAGTTTCCTAATGTCAAAAGAAGACAAACACAACAGATTAAGGGTTGGGGTTTTTGAGCCCCGTATACTGAATTGTAAGGTTCCAGGTCAAAATAATTCAATAAATCAACTTTGACAGATACAATAGGGTAACACGGACATTTTATATTGACGGTACAGGAAATAAGGCAGGAGGAATGTTGGGAGGCGTTGCAGTGGTTTCTGGGACTGATGTCATCAAGGCTCGTCTTTGTTTATAATTGCACCCGGAAGTGTGCGCTTGCGAGACCGTTCCGGGCGCTCTTTACGGCTCCGCTGCTTCTGCCTTTCTGAGGAATTAAGAAAACAAAGGTTAGTACACCGTCGTAGCTCCCTCGCGGGGTGTTTTATGCAACGGACCGGGTCGCTCAGCTGCTCCCTAATCGCTCGTGCGTGACAGAACCCCCCCGTTAGCCCAGACCCACCGGGTCGGGCGACCCGAACCGAGAGGTCGTGAACGCGGGAGAGAGCATCCGCGTTGGCCTGCAGGGAGCCCCGACGATAAACGACAGAAAACTTGAACGGCTGCAGGTCCAAAAACCACCTGGTGACACGAGGATTCGAGTCACGATGCAGGGCCATCCACTGGAGGGTGGCATGGTCCGTAATCAAAGTGAATTCCCGTCCCAACAGGAAATACCGCAGGTGGGTTACTGCCCATTTAATCGCCAAGGCTTCCCGCTCCACCGCAGCATACCTGGTCTCCCGGTCCAGCAGTTTCCGGCTCAGATACAGCACAGGATGCTCAACACCATCGATGCTTTGGCTCAACACGGCACCCAAACCTGTGTCCGAAGCATCGGTCTGGAGAAGAAAGGGTAGAGAAAAGTCAGGAGTATGCAAAATAGGTGCAGAGGTAAGGGCTCGTTTTAAGTCACGAAATGCACGGTCTGCTTCCTTGGTCCACACCACAGTAAAAGGAGCCCGCTTCTTTGTAAGATCCGTCAAGGATGCTGCCCTCTCAGAGAAGTGGGGTACAAACCGGCGGTAGTACCCCACTAACCCCAGGAAGGCTTGCACCTGCTTCTTGACCATCGGACGGGGCCATTCCAAGATGTCTTTAAGTTTGGTACACTGTGGTTTAACTAATCCCCCTCCCACCAGGTAGCCTAAATAGCGGGTTTCGTTCATCCCAAAGTAACACTTTCGAGGATTGATACGAAGCCCAGCCTTCGCTAGTGACAGGAGAACTGTATAAACCTGCACTACATGGTCCTCCCAGGTGCCAGAATAGATAACCACGTCATCCAGGTAGGCGGCACAATAGGAGTGGTGGGGCCGTAGCACTCGATCAACCAGACGCTGAAATGTCGCCGGTGCCCCATGCAATCCAAATGTGAGCACCTTATAGTGCCAGTGACCGCTAGGGGTACTGAATGCCGTTTTTTCTTTTGCGGACGTCGTTAAGGGAATTTGCCAATATCCCTTCGTCATGTCAAGAGTAGTCAGATAGCGGGCCGTCCCCAGTCTCTCTAGGAGCTCATCCACCCGGGGCATGGGATATGCATCGAACTTCGAGACCTGGTTGAGGCGCCTGAAGTCGTTGCAAAACCTCCACGAACCGTCCGGCTTGGAAACGAGGACGATAGGACTAGACCAAGGGCTTTGGCTCTCCTCGATGATGTCCATGTCCAACATCCGTTGAACCTCTAGCTCCACTTCAGCACGTTTCGCCTCAGGGAGACGATAGGGTCGTTCCCTGACAACCACCCCAGGGTCGGTCACAATATCATGCTCAATCAGCGAGGTCCTGCCAGGTGTCTCGCTGACCACCTCCGGGACAGACAAGATGGCTCTTTCGAGCTCCTGTTGCTGGTGGGGCACCAAATTGGAGCCGAAGTTAAGGGGCATAATTTCAGAGAATAGGGCGAGAGTAGGACCGGGAGGAGGGTCCGGTTCCCAGTCTCTCCACGGTTTCAGAAGATTGATGTGATAAACTCTCTCCCTCGGTCGACGATTCGGCTGGCTCACCAAATAGTCGACGAGCCCTTTTCTCTCCGTAACTTCGTATGGGCCCTGCCAATGGGCCAACAGTTTTGAGTGGGAGGTGGGCACGAGCACCATTACGCGATCCCCAGGCCGGAATTCACGTAACGAAGAGTTTCGGTTGTAATTCCGGACCTGTGCTGCTTGAGCCCTGGCCATGTGATCTTTTAGTAACGGCCTAATTTTCTCCAATCTATCACGAAATTGCGCGATATATTCTAAGACATTGGTGGAAGGATGGGCCTCCCCTTCCCATCCCTCTTTTAGTATATCCAATAATCCCCGGGGTTGGCGTCCATACAACAATTCAAAGGGGGAAAACCCTGTGGAGGCTTGGGGTACTTCCCTGTATGCGAAAAGTACGAGTGGTAAAAGCTGGTCCCAGTTTCTACCATCCTCTCTGACTACCTTGTGGAGCATCTGCTTCAATGTCTGGTTGAAGCGCTCAACTAGTCCATCTGTTTGGGGATGATAAACGGATGTCTTCAGATGCTTAACCCGGAGTAATCTGGCAACTTCCCTGAACGTTTCCGAGGTAAATGGGGTACCCTGATCCGTGAGGATTTCTTTGGGTATACCCACTCGGGAGAATAAGTCTACCAATTCCCGTGCAATGTTTTTTGTATTAGCAGCTCGCAAGGGAACTGCCTCAGGGTATCGAGTTGCGTAGTCTACCATTACTAAAATATATTTAAAACCACGCACCAAGGTTTCCAGGGGTCCTACCAGATCGACACCGATCCGTTCAAAGGGTATATCAATAAGGGAAATCGGGACTAGAGGAGCGTGGTCCCTCCGAGGAATCTGTCGTAATTGACAAACCGGGCAGGATTGACAAAAACGTCGGACCTCCTCCCTGATCCCGGGCCAGTAAAACCGAAGCGTTACCCTCTCCAGTGTTTTTTTGGCCCCGAGATGGGCGCCTAGGAGGTGGGCGTGAGCTAGTTCACAGACCTCCCGCCGGTAAGTCTTCGGTACTAGCAACAACTTCCTTACCTCACCGTCATGCTCGGCTACTCGATACAACAAGTCATTGTCTAATACAAAGTACGGCCCATGTGGTGTGGAAGCCATAGACGATAAGTCGTCAGCGGACACTATAGCATTCCTGGCGAACTTCAGGGAATCATCATTCCATTGTTCCCTTTTGAATGACGCAGGGGTAGAGCGATATTGTACGTCTAACCCGCTGAGTGTATCCACTATTGGGTCCGAGGGAGCACTCGACTGCATCGGAACTCCGCCCGGGGTTACTTCCCGTCCGAGGTCCGGCGCCGAAGAGGGCTCCCCCGAGCAGTCCACGTCATCAAAATTCGCCGAGGTGCACGGCGTGAGAGCAGCTGGGAGGGCCTCCCGACCCACCATAACTAGACCCGGTTTGGCTTTTGGAGTGGTGATAGTCCTACCGCTTATATTGTTAGACCAATCCCATCCCAATATTACTGAGAAAGGGGGCTCTGGCATAACGGCCACCATCATTCGTTTTAGAGTCCCCTCCCAGGAGATGAAACACATTGCGGATCGGTAAGAGCGGGTCTTCCCGTGTACACATTTTACCCCCAAATGTTGGGGTAGCCATTGTCGCGGTAAAACATAACGGCGAGCAACAATGGTAATGTTGCTCCCGGAATCAAACATAGCCACCACCGAGTGTACATTCAACAACACCACCCCCGTATTAGTAACCGCGAGGGGATTAGACAGTGCACAGTACCTTTCTTCCCGGGTCCAAGTGCAGTCCATGGGTTCCTGATTGAGGGGGCAGGCTGGCAGCAAGTGTCCCGGCTCCCCACACTTGAAACAGCGCGGGAGCGCGAGTTTACGCTCTTTTGGCCTGACCGGAGCCTCAGCAGGGCGGCGATAGGGCTCGGAGGCAACGGGCCGTCCCTGTCGAGACCCCCGACTGGAGCCATCAGATCCCCCGAGTTGGGTCACCGCCAGTTGTCGCTCCAAAACCTCCAGAAGGCCATTCATGTCTTTAAACGGGTGCCTCCGGACCTGCTGGGCGAGATAGTCCGGCATTGCATAAATCAAACCCTCACAAGCCACTTGCTCAACCACCTGGCGAGCCTGGTTCCTGTCTGGCCGTAGCCAGCGCCCTAGCTTACCCCAGTACTCGAAAGCCTGGGCTCTAGCTGGGAGTGCAGGGTCAAATCTCCAGTGCCGCCAGGCGCGTGCCTGCTGGCCGGAGGTCACACCGTATCGTAGGTATATCTCGGCCTTCAGGAGGTCATATTGGGCGGCTTCCTCCTCGGGAAGGTCATGATAAGCTCGTTGTGCGGGCCCCTTCAGGTACGGCGCCAAGAGGGACGCCCACTCAGCCCGCGGCCACTGATTACGGCTGGCGGTACGCTCAAAGACACTCAAAAATGATTCAATGTCATCATCGGCCGTCAGGGCCACCATTGAAGGGAGAGGAGGTCTCGCTGGCTCCGGTCTTACCGCTTCTGCTGCCGCCAGCCGCCTCCTCGTATCAGAGAGCTCGGCCTTCGTCGCGGCTGCGTCCAGTTTCACCGCCTGCAGCTCCGCGACGAGGGTGTTGAGGACCGCGTTCAGGTCCTGTCCTTCAGTCATTTTCTCGGACTTTTTAGATTATTTTCACTCCTGCCGACTACGCCACTGTCAAAAGAAGACAAACACAACAGATTAAGGGTTGGGGTTTTTGAGCCCCGTATACTGAATTGTAAGGTTCCAGGTCAAAATAATTCAATAAATCAACTTTGACAGATACAATAGGGTAACACGGACATTTTATATTGACGGTACAGGAAATAAGGCAGGAGGAATGTTGGGAGGCGTTGCAGTGGTTTCTGGGAATGACGTCATCAAGGCTCATCTTTGTTTATAATTGCACCCGGAAGTGTGCGCTTGCGAGACCGTTCCGGGCGCTCTTTACGGCTCCGCTGCTTCTGCCTTTCTGAGGAATTAAGAAAACAAAGGTTAGTACACCGTCGTAGCTCCCTCGCGGGGTGTTTTATGCAACGGACCGGGTCGCTCAGCTGCTCCCTAATCGCTCGTGCGTGACACTAATTAGAAAGCAGTCTGCTGATAATGAAACTTGGTATTGAACTGTTTGGCTTGTTAATGCTTGCATTCATCCAAGAGCAATTTTAATTGCACTGTAGAGTTTCCTTCTGTCAGAACATTATCCGTGTGCTTTGTGGACCAGAATAGATTTAAACTTATTGGTCCTTCCAATTCCCCTCTCATTCATTTCTAAACATTTTTTATCACAGATACTTCATGGTAAGTACGTTAGCAGGAGAGCTGCTGGTTTATTGGTTATCTGCATCTCATTATTAACTAATGTCTGATTAAGAAAACAGGCAACAATTAAAACTTAAATGCAGCTGCTAAAATCTAAAATAGGCAATTAAGGGTTCTGAATGGTAACAAGCAAGAGAATTAAAATTAAGCCCAAAAACATATTGCTTTAGTAGTAAATAAAAGGATTCTAATTAAGAAATTGGTTAAAGTGAAAACCTGCAGCCAAAGCAGACCTCCAGGACTGTAATTGAGGACCTCTGATCTACAAAGTAACTAAAATTTGTATATGATGAATGAAAGCACTAACGAGGCATAGAGTTAAACACCAACTTTCATTACCAGCAAGGACTGACTTCTAATTAGAACACTGGCTGGAATGAAAACCCGTAGCCACTGTGGCCCTCCAGGTCCGTGACTGAGGACCACTGTCCAAGAGTGTCGCCTGCTGCTTCTCTGACTCTCCGATGTGAGATGCAGGGCTTCTTCTCACATAAAACCTGAGACTGCTTCCGGTGTCACTGCATTGCCTGTCAGGAGCACTTCCAGGTCAGGTGGAAACCAGTATTGTTCTCCCCCAACAGCAACCTCTGGTGGTACCCAAAGACCCTGACAGAGCTACAATTTCATACTCCAATTCCCATTCAATGCTGTGGGGGTCCTGATTGGGATTAACCTCGAAAAGCACAGCCACTTTCCACTTGGGGATATGAACTCTTCCTGAAATCCACATTCAGCCAGTCCAGTCATTGCAGATTGATCCAAGGCTGGACGAGGATTACAGTGCATTCCAGCCGGGTTGTGTCTCCAATCCTGTGGTCCTTCCATTGTGGCGTCCCTAACCCTTCCCCATCCCAGTCGGGATGCCCATCTCTTCCTATGGCATTTACACTACATACTGTATGTATGGAATTGGAGTGTAGTCAAGAGACACCAGGGCCTGCTGGTCTGTTACTAAGTTTTATGGGTTGGTGATGCAAGGACACCTGGGACTGTCAATGAAGGAAACAATCCAGGAAATTTCAAATTACTGAAGCAGGTTCTCGGAAGTAAAGGTCACTCCCTGCAAGTGGCTTGCAGGACTTTGAATAAACAGGTGAGCTGTAGAATAGTTTGACTGTCAGGGCCAGAATATGAATGAATATGAAGAAAGTACAAACAGCTTTGTAAGACAAACAAGAGAATTTTGGTGGCTGGAGACTGTGCAGGCTACTGAAAATAAGAAAAAGCCCTGTTATATTCTTTGAAACATTTGGTGATGATATGGGTTCTTGTGAAATGATGTATGCTGGAAGTGACCATCTGAGTGCAGATAAACTGCAGCCACAACGGGACAAATGGTCCGCAATCATGTTCAGATATGCCTTGCCATCGAAACATTCTTCACAGGCTTTTAGAGCAAATTTCACACACCTTCACAGCTGTCACCAAACTGGCACCAAATAGGATGGCTCTACAGACTCATGTTGCTTGAACAAATTCTGCTTCTTAGACCTGCCTTATGCAAAAATAAACTGAGTTTTTCTGACCAGTCAGTCTTTTTTCACTCCACAACAGTCCGTAACTATTTCTGCTTCTATTCCTACTGGAGAATGTGATTTCTTGCTTTTTACTGACAACATCAGTATCCAGTATGGTCTTTGGCTGTTTGAAATAAAGTCTGACAAGTAATGTGTTCTCAGATGACATTTTGCCCACCAGTGCTACACTTGGGGGTTTTCTCCTCCTGCTTGTTCTTATCATTTTCTTTTCACCACTCTGGTCCACAACCTGGTTTCACCTGCAGGGTCACCCATCATTGGCAGTTTTTCTTTGTTTTTGCACCATCCATTAAAGACCCTTGAAACAGTTGTGCATGAAAATCTTATCATGAAAGCCATTTGGGAGGTACTAGAAATACACCATCCTGCCATGTTCAAAGTCACTAAGGTCTCTTGTTTTGCCTATTCCAGTGCTTAACTAAACATTTCCTGATGCTAGAAATGCTGGCCTGCCTGATTTATACCACACACCACTATTATTTGATGTATGACATGTTGGAATGTAGAATTTATGTGAAAATAGTGGATGTACCTAATTAACTGGAAACTCAGTGTATTTGTTACATTACCTGACCTTTGCTTTATATTTTGAACTTTAGCTAACCTTCTCTTTTATATGTTAATTTTTGTCAGATAGCTATAGAACATTAGAAGTCTGATCTTGCCTCAGGTTTTTCCCCTGCTTGTCAGCTTCCATGTTCATTGAAGATAAGGCCTTTCAGACTGTTCTTCGTGGTGAGTAATTTAGTGCCATTGCATGGTGATTGAATGAAGCAGCTCCTGAAGTTGCTCTGAATTTGCCTGCTGGTTAATTTTTGTTATAAGCTAAAATATAAAACACTAAATGAAATGTTTAGAAAATAAAATGAGTCTGAAATAAAGATATTGATTACATTTATGTAAGTCTATAGTGCAGAAATATTTCACTCAGGTCTGACTCCCTAGTGATTTGGAGTCTTTAAATTTACTAGCATTTGCTGATTGTGTGAAGATGGGCACTTAATCTGAGTCTGTTTTCTAAAGTACTGGTTGCCCTTAAAGGGCAGGTTGCTGAATTAACCTATTATCGCTAGAACAAAATTGGCACAAAGGATGGATGAATGGATGGATAAGTGAATTATTCTATAAGTGGATGGCTGGATGAATGGGAGGTGCACAGATAAACAGATGAATAGAAAGATACATAGAAAGTTACACAGATGGCTGAACAAGAACCTAATCCTAGGTGACTTGCCCCAGTTTTATGTTTGAAATCAGTAAACACACCAACATTTACCAAAATTAACGAACAGTAAAAAAAACCTTGGCATATATATTGGATCAGTTTTGGCCCACCATTGACTTCAACAGATGTTCTACTGCACTTTAGGTAGTATATTTGTTCACAACCCATAAAAATATCCTAAATGTCTTTGGAGATTTCTAAAGTGTCCAAGTTCTACAAAAACAAAACATATTCCAAATGACACAATCCTGTACAGTTGCTACACATTTTCAACATTTCCATGCCCTTTGGGTCAGTTTTGACCAACTACATACTTTAGACTAGAACAGTGTTTCTTAAACTATGGGTCGTGACCTGCTCTCTGATGGTTCACCACATGATTGTGTTGTAAAATTGCAGAGTTCATCCAATTGTGAACTCTGTTTCAAATGTTATGCCACTGGCTATTTAGCTTACTATTTATTGCAGTAGAATGTGAAACAACACCATTGACATATCATTGAGAACTTTTCATTTCTGTGGTACGAAAATATAATAAATATTCCTTTACTCTCATCTCACATCCTATCAAACAATCAGTCTGAGAAGACTGACAACAAAGACATATAAAAAGGGAGGTGAGGAGAGAATGACAGACAAGCTAGTGAAGTTGAAGATGGAAATGTCAAAATGAAAATATCAGGTGCAGGACAAGAATGTCACAATTTTCAGGATGTTGGGAACGGAAAATGTATTGGTTGGGATTTTATATATATATATATATTTTTTTTTCTCATACATTTGTATCAGAGTATCATCCTCTTCCCAGGTATGTGATGCCTCCCTGGTCTAAGAGGGGGTGATGCCACTGACTGTCTTGTCATTTTCTCCTTCACAGCACTGAGAAACTGCCCAGTGACGGCAAGTGACACCACCCCTTCCAGTCGCTGGGCTTTAAAAGAATGGCTGCCTGGAAGAAGTTGTCACTTGCGCAAGAGACATGAGCTGTACAGACAAAGAGCCTGATTAACTGAGGCCACACACATTGCGTGGCAGCTATTTTGTTTTCCCTTTAATGCCATCATGTGTTTAGGCAGTAGTGTTGTACACTAAAGTTTCAGTTGGTTATGAACAACTGGTCAGTGTATCATTGTGAATTTGCTGTAATGGTAAACATTGGATCTATAGTAAATCTGGCACAGAGAAGAATTTGCAATAAGTTTAACACTAGAATTCATGAAGCCTACGAAAAAACTCGTAATCCCAGCCTACTTTAAATGCCTTCGCACCTCTACCATCAGCATCTTTTGTTTGGTAAATGCATCGATCAGCACAAGCAGCAAGCAGTCTGCTGTCCCATCCACCTTCCTTGACGGAGCTCAAATTGGGCAAAAATTTCTCCCAGCTCAAGCCAAGGCTTCTTATCTTTGTGTGAGGTTCTTGGAGTTGCATAGGGTAAATAACACAGTATATTGTTATTTAGAACACATACATTTTGTGTGTGTTCTGTGTCTACAAAGATCTGGGTAAGTGTAGGATGAAAGGAAATGCGAGAATTGCAAGAAATGCTGAACACATACCTAAAGCAGAAACTTCTTCCATGTTATACTAATAATGACATTAAGTGTATAATGTGTGAAGACTTTAGTCCAAATATCAAATAAGCACGTGCACTTTTTTCAAGATATAACCAAAGAAAAAAAAACATTCAATTTACATGTGACTGTCAATGAGTTAAAAACCCAAGTTCATATGTCAGTTGACAGGGAATTTGCACGTGTTCTTGAATGGTGCAGAGGTTAGAACTGCTGCCTTCTAACCCGAAAGTACCAGATTCGAGACCAGGCACTTCATGTTTTGAGTAGTGACCTGCTATTATTATTATTATTTCTACAATATAATAAAAACATTCATTTGATTTGAGTCTGTAACACCCGGTGTAAATTTTGGCTACATGTAAAAGTTAGCGCTTGTTTTTTATTATTCTGGTTTATTCTCTCAGTGATGTTCACGTGGTACAATGAACTTGAGTCTCCCTCTTCAAGTTGATGGCATTTATCTCCATTCTTTTCACAAGAGCAACGCTGTGGCTACTATTTGTTGTACCAGCAATCAATGATACAATGTACTGTGACCGCTATCAGACTGGACAAAGGCAGGACCGTAGCAACAGACAGCTTCTTCACAGTGCTTTCGCCGGCTAATAGACTGCTTTAACGCAACGCAACTCTGCTTGGCACCGTAAGTAAAATGGAACTTCCACCTGCAACTATGGTCACTTCAATACGCGAGCAATTCACCACGCTAGTTATTTAGATCTGTCAGCACAGTGCTGACAGTGTATGCACCCAAAAAGAAGAAGAATTTGATTTCAGTCTATAACAGCAGGTGTTAAGTTCTGCAACCTATAAAAGATATCACTGAACAGGTGTAACCAGACACACAAATGCTGGTGAATCATGTCTTCTTAGTATCTTGTTGTCACTTGAATTTTTTTTTATTCAGTTTTATTCTTGAGTAAAAGCACACTTCTTTTGTTATACCTTTGCAAAGTGTTTATTTTATATTCTAGTTACCACTTGAATGAGATTGAATCTGTCTCTGCCTCTCTTACGCACACACGTCATTATTTGAAAACGCTATGCCAGATCTTGCCTGTATGTATTATGGTGCATGATACTGAAAACGCAGATAGAGAGGAGTATAGGCAAGATCGAAAAAACGCTATGCCATTTGAACATGAGTTGCCATTTGGACTCTTCCAGTCTCTTTCTTATCATGGAGTCGTGAATCCTGAACTTAGTTGAGGCTAACAAGGCCTGAATTTCTTTTGCTGTTCTTCTGAGAGCCTCTGTGACTTTTTGAATTAGTCAGTTGGGGCCACTGTTCCAAATGTTTTCAATTTGGAGGTAATGGCTCTCACCAGGGTAGAGTGGAGTCCCAGAGACTTAGAAGTGGCTTTGTAACTCTTGTAAGTTTCAACAACTTTTTTCCCTCATTTCTCTTGGGATTTTCTGTGATTGAGGAACAGTGTCCTTCTAGAAACCTTGGTGCCAACTTCAGTCCCATGGTAAGGGTCAATATATGGAAAGGTTTAGATTGTACAGGTCTGGCTGCAAGCAGATCTGGCTGTGTTTAGTCAGAGTCTTATTATTTCAGTATCTATTATTATCAGTATCTATTGCTGAACAGTTTGAGTAGTAACTAAGGGGGCAAACCTGTTTTGCATGGGCAGCACAGAAGTTAGATCATTTTATTTCTTAAATATGTTGAGTAACCACTTAGAAATAGTCTTTCAGGTTTGCATTGGTTCCCTTTATCTAATTGTGCATAAAAATCAGAAGCCATAGATTGTAACAAATATACAAAAAAAATATCCATAAGAGGGCAAAAGCTTTTTCATAGCACTTAAAACTTATGATCATCTGTACTAATGGTTAAGATAGTCAATCAATATGAAAATAGGTTTAAGGTGTAAAATCTGACATCACAAGCACCTTAAAAGGGCTACTGGGATCAGGTCAAAAAAGGCCCGGAAGGCACATCATTGGGTCAGAAGAAGCTGTGAGTGTTACACTGAGCAATGTGTGTGAGTATAGGTGTCTGAATCACTGTGCACTGAAATGGACTGACGTCTCATCCAGCATGATTGCTGGCTGGCATCCATTACTACTGGGCTAGTCCCCTGACCATTGTAAATTTCTATTAAGCAACCTTAGTAAATACATTGATGGGTATACTGTGCCCCAGATAGCAATACATATTGTAAAGAGCAATGAAGGATCTGGCCTAACATCTGTGTTGTCAGATTGACTAGCATATGCCAATTTTTACTCATTTGCTTTGTGCTTCATTTTTGTGTGTAAGTTTCTAAGGAAATAATAAAATCAAATAACTTAGTTTTCACCAGTAAAATCATGCTAGATGTAAAACTCATTATACATTTTCTCATTATATTCTGTGACAACATTCACCAAAATACAATTCCACTATAATATAATTAGGAACTTGTGAGATCAGCACCTACTCTCTACTAAATCAAAGTGGAAGCAAACTTTTACAGATCCTTCTAAAATGATTCTAAATAAAAATGCAGATTCACCTTTCAGTTTTAATTAATTTCAGAAGGATTTGTAAACTATCAGTGAAACACATAAATATTCAGTTTTGTCACACAGTAAAATGTGTTAAGCTCATGTCAAATTTAGGGAGTGCTGACGAGTCATGGCTGAACTCAAATAAACATTAAGAATGCCAAAGACATTAAAAAGAAGCGGTTTTATTAGAGAGTGAAAGTGATTTACACAAGGAAAACACAAAGTACTAACAAAAAAAAAAAGTGATAAAACATATCACCCCAAAGAACTTACATGTACAGTACAAGTTGTAGTCTCTGTCTACCATATGGGGTGGCTGGTCCTCTTGCTAACACATGCAATAGGCTGCTTATCAAACTCCCAACACTGTGTCTCCACACACTAGCCTTTCCTCACCACTCCAGGACCAATTCTTCAGACTTTCTTACCTTTGAACTTTAACATCAAAATTGGTCTCTAACCAGGAACCAGCTTTCTGGCTGTGTTCCAGAAATTACTTTTAGGGTCCCAAATGTCCCAAGTGCTGTGTGGAAGCCCTGAGGCTGTATGTCTGGAGCTCTTTCTGACAACCCCAGAAGCTCCTGTATTACTAAGATTGAAGTACCAAGAAAATGGACAGGCATTTCACACATATATAGAAATGTTTCATAAATAATACATAATTGTTGTCCCCTATTGTCATTTATTATTTCCTTCAGGACCCTGTAGGGTCCAGTTGTGCACCCTGCTGGACCATGTCTAGGTTTCTATCTGCCAGGCTGTTTCAGTCAATATATACTTACTGTTCAGTTTTGACATATAGATGCAGAAAAACAGCTGAAATAATTCACATTTTCTAAAAATGCATCTAAAGTGTTCAATAAAATACCTGCTTGAGGTGTTTCACAATAAGCACTACTCCCGTTAAAAATGTGTGCTTGTTTGTCTAACAAACAGCTGATATGTACTAGTATCCCACCACCCTGTTCTTTTTGGCTATTGAGATCTCTTCTTTTTCTTCAGCTACATGATTGGCTTTTTTGTGCCATGTTGCACATTCTGTATTTAGAGACTTTCTGTCTGGTGAGATAATTTGGCAAGAGATGTGCCTTTATAAGAAAAAAGTTTCTCAAGCAAGTCTATAAAGAGCTCAGAGCTCTGCTCCACATTCTGTGCCATCACTTGCTTCATATTTTCTAATTATTCTGCACTAATGAGGTGTATTGATTAAGGGGACCACAGAATATAGAAGGTCAATGGAGAACTTTGTTCTTGGTGCAAAGAGAATTGCCTGCAACTTAAAATTAGCAAAACCAAAGAACTGGTTATTGACTTTTGATGTACCAAAGATCCTCTGTGCCCAGTCTGTGCTACAAATACTTGGGCAGCAACATCAATGACAGACTCCACTGGTGTAGTAACACAGAAAAACATATAAGAAGGAGCAGAGCAGACTCTTTTCTCTTACGAGACGGTGTTCCTTTATGTGGGCATTAGCATCCTTTACTTGTTCTGAACCTCTGTGATAGCCAGTGCAATTTTCTATATTTTGGTGTCCTGGGCTGGCAACATTACATCAAGAGACGCCCACTAAATCAACAAGCTGATTAAGAAGGAAGGTTGTTTTATGGAACACATGTTCAACCCGCAGAAGGTAGTAGTGAAGGAGAGAATGGAAACAAAACAAATTGTCATTATGAACAATATTGCACATTTCTTCTATGGAAACAATTTATTCAGCAGACAAACACTACTGGGGCTCCTTCATACTTACGTAGCATGCCTTTGCAGTGCCACATTGTAAATGTGATTTTATTTTTTATCTTTAGTCAAGTCAGATGTTTCTTTACTTTTTAGTAATTCATCCATCCATCCATCCATTGTCTCCCGCTTATCCGAGGTCGGGTCGCGGGGGCAGCAGCTTGAGCAGAGATGCCCAGACTTCCCTCTCCCCGGCCACTTCTTCTAGCTCTTCCGGGAGAATCCCAAGGCGTTCCCAGGCCAGTCGAGAGACATAGTCCCTCCAACGTGTCCTGGGTCTTCCCTGGGGCCTCCTCCCGGTTGGACGTGCCCGGAACACCTCACCAGGGAGGCGTCCAGGAGGCATCCTGATCAGATGCCCAAGCCACCTCATCTGACTCCTCTCGATGCGGAGGAGCAGCGGCTCTACTCTGAGCCCCTCCCGGATGACTGAGCTTCTCACCCTATCTTTAAGGGAAAGCCCAGACACCCTGCGGAGGAAACTCATTTCAGCCGCTTGTATTCGCGATCTCGTTCTTTCGGTCACTACCCATAGTTCATGACCATAGGTGAGGGTAGGAACATAGATTGACTGGTAAATTGAGAGCTTCGCCTTGCGGCTCAGCTCCTTTTTCACCACGACAGACCGATGCAGCGCCCGCATTACTGCGGATGCCGCACCGATCCGCCTGTCGATCTCACGCTCCATTCTTCCCTCACTCGTGAACAAGATCCCGAGATACTTGAACTCCTCCACTTGAGGCAGGATCTCGCTACCAACCCTGAGAGGGCACTCCACCCTTTTCCGGCTGAGGACCATGGTCTCGGATTTGGAGGTGCTGATTCTCATCCCAGCCGCTTCACACTCAGCTGCGAACCGATCCAGAGAGAGCTGAAGATTACTTTTTAGTAATTCAGGTGTGTAATTGGGGGTGGGGAGGTAGAGGGGTTTAAATGTTGTTGTTTATTGTAATATTTATTTAGTTATTAGCTTCTGTAGAAATGTAAATTTCTGGTTTGGGACAAATAAAAGATCTATCTATCTATCTATCTATCTATCTATCTATCTATCTATCTATCTATCTATCTATCTATCTATCTATCTATCTATCTATCTATCTATCTATCTACAGTGCTCTCCATAATGTTTGGGACAAAGGCACGTTTTTCTTTGATTTTGTCATTTATTCCACAGATTCAAATTAAAAATCAAGTCAGACATGATTAAAGTGCACATTGCAGACTTTAATGTAAGTGTATTTGCTTACATTTCAGTGACACAACGTAGAAATGATAACACTTTTTCTACTTGGTTCTCCCCTTTCAGGGCACCATAATGTTTGGGATGTAGCAATGGGTAGGTACATTAAAGCAGCCATATTTATTACTTTGTTGCATATCCCTACATGCAATGACTGTTGAAGTCTGTTATTCATTGATATCGCCAGGTGCTGAGGATCGTCTCTGGTGATGCTCTGCCAAGCCTCTAATGCAACCATCTTCAACTCCTGCTTGTTTCAGGGACTTGTGCCCTTAAGTTTTCACTACAGCAACTGGAAGGCATGCCCAATTGGAATTAAACTGGGTGACTGGTTTGGCCATTCAAGAATTTTCAATTGTTCAGCTTTAAAAAAACTCCTGTGTTGCCTTAGCAGTATGTTTGGGATCATCATCTTGTTGTAGGGTGAGGTACCATCTAGTGAGTTTGGAGGCACTTGCTTGAACTTGAGTAGATAAGATGTTTCTATACACCTTAGAATTCTTTGTGAATCCGCCATCGGCAGTTCTATCATTAATGAAGATAAGTGTATCAGTACCTGTGCCAGCCATATATGCCCAAGCCATAACACCCTCACCACTATGTTTAACAGATGAGGTGGTATGCTTTGGATGTTGGGCAGTTCCTTTTGGTCTCCACACTTTGCTCTTGCCATCACTCTGATACAGGTTCAACCTTATCTCATTTATCCACAAGACCATTTTCCAAAATTCAGCAGGCTCTTCTAATTACTTTTTTGCAAACTGTTTTTTAAGGCAGACTAGTGGTTGTGTGGCCTCTACATTTCTATTCATGAACTCTTGTGCAGATAGTAGTCTCTGACACATCCACATTTGCCTCCCGAAGACTGTTTGTGATCCTTCGGACGGGTGTTTGGTGCTTTTTCTTTGCCATGATGAGGATTCTTCTGTCAGCAGAAATGGAGGTCTTCCTTGGCCTGCCAATCCCCTTGCGATTACTGAGCTCACCAGTGCATTAGACAGTTGACTTAATTAATCCTACGGTTTTACCGGTGTCTCTAATGGTTTTATTCTTGGTTTTCAGACTCATAATGGCTTCTTTGACTGTCATTGTCAAAGCTCTTGTCCTCATGTTGAACAGACTGCAAAGGACAGAAGTAAGCCTATATATCTTATGTCTGTACTAATGAAGCAATGAAACACATCTGAGGAAACACACACACCTGTGACTGAAACATCATGGTGCCCTGAAATGGGGGGAATGTGTATAAAAAGAAATATGTATTAGAGCTCAGAGTCCTTTCTCAGATTGCTTTGTGAAAATGAATTGAATTCAAACTGAAAATTTCACACTCCTTCAATACTGCTGTTAGTCTTCTTCACCCTTATCATGCTTTCTGATACACTGTTCATGAACATGCCTCCTGCCATTCCATAATACCAACATATAACAGTAACCATCGACAGATATTTTTCTGTTGTCATTTAATTAATCAAAAAACAGTTTGTCCATTATTGTCCCTAAACATAATTATAGTAATAGTGATAAAGGATGAGAAAGCTATTATATATAGTACAGAATCTCCAAATTACCCAGAGATTGGAGGAAAGATTAAAGACAGAAGATGTTTGTCTTGACAATGATGGTTATGCATTGGTTAGTGACAAAACATATTGCATGAATAATTTATGAGGAAATTTTCCAAGCTTATGCATCATTCTTTATGTTATTAAGGTAAAGTTAAGAAGTCATAGGGGGAAAGGAAAGGGCTTTGGAACCATTTATCCATTATAATATAGAAAGTGTGAAAATTTTAATATTTGCGTTTTCCCTTTACAGGCTTCTTCTGAGGGATGAGTTAAGGTCACAGAATGAAGTATTACTTGATTTAGAAGAATTTTGCTGGATTAATTTAACTCAATCATTATCTTGGAGAATTTGGATGAAATGATAGTGCTCCACTTTTGAAGAAAGATTTCCTAGTGATTGAATCTGACAGTAAAATTTCAAGCCGAACTGAACTTGATGAGTCTAGGATGTTGAGCCATAGTTGAAAAACAGAAAAAAAAAAGGTAAGCGGAAAAAGCATCCAAGTGATCACAAGTAAAACAGAAGACTTAAAAAATCAGACCTTCTTTAGAAGGCAGACATAATTAAAAACACAAATCTTAAGTTGAAAACTGTTGAAACTGAAAAACAAAGACTACACTGAGACAGGAGATTCGCAGGGCAATGGCAGCCATGCAGATAAATTTGTAGACCCATAAATTAGAAGAGAGGTTTGGCCGGAGTATATTTCGGAGATGAGGTCAAAGCAATACTTTAAAAAAGCAGTGTGGTATAAGTGGTGCAAATGACATTGTTGAGGACATGCTATACATGGTGGGAATAAGAAGATGTGGAGGCATAGATGTGGCGTTGGGCAGGTTGTAATCAGAGGAAACTGATTAAAAGTTATTCATCACATTACCATCTGCTAAAAATAAAGCATGACTGACGGGATCTGAGCTAGACTAAAATGAAACATGAAAAGGAGGAAAACAACTTTGTAACAACTGGTTGGAACAATTTATCTAAATCCAAAATGTGATTACAACTAACTCAGTACAGAAGCATATTCCATTTTCTAGACAGTCTTTGAGCCTTTCAAAGAAACACAAAAGTAAAAGTTATAATTTGCCGTTAATTGTTTTCACATGGAGGAAATTAAGCAACATGCAGTGTTATACACAAGGTAGTTGTGAAACACAAATGCTGCAACACCTCCGGGTCTCCTGATTACCTTGTAAGGTTAACCATCCAGAACTGGTGGAGTAATTAATCACAAATTTAAACACTAAGCATCTGGGAGCCAACATCTGTTTTGACAATATGAAGGAATTCATGGGCTGGCTCCAGCGTGCCTGAGGTGATTGGCAGCATCGTTTTGGCTGGTTCCTTCTCTAAAATTATATGTGCCTAATTTTCAAAGCTTACTTAAGATTTACATCTTTTCTTCTGTGCTATTTGCCCAGTAGGGAAATATGGTAGTTAATATTCAGGGGAAAAAGATGTAATTATCAAACTCCAAACGGTAGAATTTTTAAGCTTATATTTCTCTTGAGAGACATTTGATATCACACATTTCCAGAAAAGCGCTAAAGGGGTTGGAGAAATGGAGTGTCCTTTGAGGGCAACTGAAATAAAGCAAGTCTTTAAGTGCATACTGAGACCCTCTGTGTCAAATTTATGTTATCCTAACTTATTCAGAATTACCAATTTTTCAACTTACTTTTTGGTTTGCTGAAACGAGGTGCGTAAAATATCCAGGACACCAGAACCTGAGGCGAGATGACTTGCTAGAGTGCAAAAACAAGAAAGACCAAGAGAGCAAATGACCTTTCACCGGACAAATTTATGTTCTCCTAATTTATTTAGAACTAACGATTTTTTCACTTTTAAGTGTGCTGAAACAAGGTGGATAAAGCATCCGGGAATGGTGAACAAAATGAGAAGGATCAAGAGGCCAAATGTCCTTTCACAGAACAGCATATTCCATAGGTTGTATCTGTGGCACATGCCTCCTAAGTGAACATTCCTCTAGTTGGTTAAGTTAGGAAGGTAAGGTCAGACACTTACTGCTTCATTTCTTGCTGAGGTTTTGTGAGTTAAGCACTAAGCTCAGTTGTTGACTTGTTAATGTCCCAAAAATCTTTTAGAAGTTAATATTAATATTATTCTTGGAATAAAAAACATTGTGATGTCTCATTCCTCAACTCCATCCTCCCGGAAGAAATCATAAGCCTCGGCAGCTACACAGTCTAAAGGAATGCTCCATAAACTCAACTGAATACACCCTTACTTTTCATCCTCAGGAGGGCTGATGGAGCTCTGGGACTGAGTGCTGGCTGAGGATTAATGGCTACATAGCATTACAAAAAAATTGTTATATATATTTTGAGTTGGTGGTAAAAGGCACTTTAGTAGTGCTTTTTGCTTCTGCAATTTTTATACATGTAAATTGTATGAATACTTTTCCCTGAGGCCATATCTCTTGATGATCTTTGCCGGGAAATTTTGTTTAGCTATTTACAGAATATGCCAGCAATCTAACTCTCCTTCTGCTTCTTCAAGCTAGAAACAGGTTGCTATGCATTCTTCATTTTTCAACCTGATTGCCAAAATTTGACTCCTTATGAAAAGTGTGGCATTGTTACATTAATGTAATTTCTGCCATCCAAGTCATTTTTTTAATACTTAGTCTTTTTTATTTTATTTAATTACAGTTCTTCACTTAGTATTGGGTCAGAGTGCTATAACACATCTACAGCTATAGTACAAATTATATAATTTCCATGCATAACAACACAAATTTGTTTAAACACCCAGTAAATCAGAGCAAATTCTGTTTGGTTAACATAACAATCATGGCAGTATAATTCTTTTAACATTAAAATCGTGAAAAGGCCACTTATAATTTAGGAGAGGAAAATAAAAACTCTACTGTCTGAAGTCTCACTTCTGCACTGGTCACAGAACAGAAACAACCAATGTTGAAAATGACATTCTGGTATCCTCTGATGAAGGAAATTCAGTAGTAATCGTGTTGTTAGATTTAAGTACAGCCTTTGAGACCATTGACCACTCTATTCTATTACAAAGGCTGGAAAATTACATTTGGCCCTCATTGTGGGGTTTAGTTCCTATTTATCAAGTCAATTTCAGTATATACAGAAATATGTTGAGAATACTCTGCTATTATATTCAGAAGTTAAATATGGTATCCCATAGGGATCAGTACTGGGTCTTTTACTATTTTCACTTTACATTCTTCGACTGGGAACTATCATTAGGAAACATAAGATTAATTTTCACTTCTATGCAGATGATACCCAGCTATGCCTTTTTTAGACCAAATGATGTTTCTCTGATAGTGTACCAATTAATTGTTTCAGTGTGTTAAAAGATGGATACTTGTCTTTGAATACAGAAAAAACAAACATTGTTACTTATTTGGAAAATGATACATACCACAACAATACTCTGTCACTTTTTAACTCAGCAGCCAACTTAGGGGTTATCTTTAACACTGGTATGTCTTTTAAAATGCACATTATAAACATATCTAAACCTTTTTATCTTAAAAAAATGGAAAAGTACAGTTAGTTTTTAAATATTGGGTATATGAGAAATTCATTCATTTATTTCTAGTAGGACTGTCTACAATAATGCATTATTCACAGGCTGTTCAATCCACAATTTATGCAACTTTCAGTTAGTTCAACATTCTGCTGCAAAAATAATTACAAAAACTACAACGTACAACCACATAATTCCAGTTGTTAAGTCTTTACATTGGCTAACAGTTAAGGTTAGAGCTGATTTTAAAATCATCCTACTTACATATAAATTCTTAAATGGTCAAGGCCATGCTTACTTATCTGAACTTGTTATTACTTACAAACCAGAGTGTGTATTAAGATGTTGGAATACTAAAGATTCCAAGCATTAATGAAGTAACAGTGGGAGATCAAGCATTTAGTTACAGGTCCCCAAAGATGTGAAACAGTCTGTCTTCTTATATAACTTTTAAATCCAGGCTAAAGACTGACTACTTTAGTCTAGCATACCCTTATTAGAGCTGTTAGTTAGCTGTCCATAATGCATCTGTGTTTATTAGCCAGTTGTATAAAAATATAAGTACTATGATAATTATAAACTCTGCGGTGGGTTGGCACCCTGCCCAGGATTGTTTCCTGCCTTGTGCCCTGTGTTGGCTGGGATTGGCTCCAGCAGACCCCCATGACCCTGTGTTCGGATTCAGCGGGTTGGAAAATGGATGGATGGATGGATAATTATAAACTGGTACTAACACTCCTCTGTTCTGTTTCTCTTCTTGGAGTTCTGCTGTGGCACTAACATCTAAGATTCTGGGAATATTGGAAGTCATCTTTGTCAGATTAGATGGCCCACTGTAATATAGCGGGTCCACGGCTCAGAAAGAATGGCAAGTTTTAAAATAAATAATTGCCGCACTCGCAGCTTAAAGAGGGGGCATGGTAGTGTGGCTGGAGTGGTTCTCGGATGTGATGTGGTGTGGGTGTTTCCTCACTTAAGTGCACAGGTGAGGAATCATCCGTATCCGTAATTGATGCCAGGAGCTGCTAATCACTGCACCTGGGCCACGTCCCCATTATATATAGAGTAGGAGCACGAGTCCAGAGGGGAGGAAAAAAAGATCGGAAAAGAGAATGGAGCCAGTGCTGGAGCGAGTGAGAGCAGGCTCGGTGGAGGTTGCATGCAGCTGGTAGGAGAACCCCTGAGGAGGAGTGTTAGGCCATCACTCGGGTGGGCTGAATGAAGCGGTCACTCCAGCTGCGCAGTTTGGAGGAGCTGGAGAGACCAGCAGAGGGCACGACTTGCCGTAGAAGGGAGCAGCAGTCAGGGAGGCCTGGGAGTGTTGAGCCGCAGCGTGAGCACCCTGGAACACAAGTCTTGTTCTGGCTGGAGCCCTATGTAGCCGGGGAATGGAAGGGTACCAGACCAGAGTAGAAGGCAGCTGCATCTGCAGATAGAGCGACTCCCCTGTTGAAGGGCCTGTATGGGAGAAGCAGGGGAGCCGCCAGGTAGAAAGAAGAAAGCACCAGGTTTTGTTTTAAAGGACTGCTTCCAGCCATTGCTGTTGTTTTAACTTCGTTTTAATGGCTCTATTTATTGGATTATTTTAACCTCTACATTTCACCCTGGTTTTATGGAATATTTATTTATTGAAACATTTTGAAGCACTGCACTTTGTTTGGACACTGTTTTGGTTTTGACTGTTTTTTTTAATAAAAGCACTGTCTGCACTTTGCACCTTCCCCTTGCTTAGTTTGGTGTTCTCATTGTCCAGCTGAAGAGTGCCCAAAAAGGAAATAGGAGCATTGAGCAGAACCCGCATCATCACACCCACTACAGACTCTATTGTAGAATGAACAGCAAGAGGCAGGTGGTCAGCTGGCCAAGGACTCCAAGATTCTGTCTTTGTTAGACTCTGTTTTTGACTATCTCTTGTTCTAACTGACCATGGATCCACCCAAGGTTTTGTTTTCTCCGGGGATGCTGTTGACAAGAGTTTTTGATTTCCTTTTCACTTTTTTCAGCTGACCATAGTTCAAGAATGAATTGATGAACAGAAATTGCTGGGTTCCATTTTTGTTAAGCAGTTTCAAAAAAGTTTGTTTCCTGTCTGCTTAAACAAATCAGTGTCAATATGTGTATTTATTATGCAAATAGTAATTTGTAAAATGTGTTTTCATATTTACATGTCAACTTGTCACAGAGGTTTGTGCCTTGTGAAGAGTGCTAAACAAAAATAACCTGAAAATAAACTGGTGGGGGGGGGGGGGTTCGGGGGGGTTTGGTCTACTGTAAATTACAACAAAATCAGACACAGTCACTCCTGGGCATTCAACAACACAATGTCATATCTTTTTGGTCATTCTTTAACTTACGTGTTAAATGTCAAGATCTGGATTGCACATTGAGCCATTATTTTAGCAGATAACAAGGGGGCTCCGCCCCCTGCTCGCTTCGCTCGCCTACCCCCGGTGTTTTGAACCCGTGCCCGCTGGGTAGCCGTAGTTTCAGACGCGCGTTGTAGGAGCCTGCGTTGTTTTGAACCCGTGCTTGCCCTGCTTCTGCGGTTTGAGACGCGCGTTGTAGTCGTATATCCGTCAGTCGAGCTCGTTCGGTTTGAACCCGTGTCTGCTTTGCCTCCGCAGTTTCAGACGCGCATTGTAGGCACCTGCATACATTGATCGTATCCAGGTGGGTCGCGTTCAGCGTTTTGTACGATCCCAAGCAGCACATTATTCCTAACTTCATTCCGCAGTAGTGCCACGCACAATATGGCGGTGACGCTTGCGCCTTCACTACGCAGTAGTGCCACTCACAATATGGCGGCGACGCCTGCGCCTTCCGTATTATGTCGGGTTCTACCATGCTGTGTAGGCGCCTTTGCCTTTCGTACTTTCCCGTGCCTTCCGACGTGCGATGTAGGCTCCTGCACCTTCCGGGTCTGCCTCCGCTGTGTGGTGTGGACATTTAACTCGTTTTTTCTGCTTTTATATTCTGTATCTCGCTGTGCATGTGTTTCGTGCCTAGGTTTTTTTGAAGCTGTTGAATTCCAGTTTTCATTATCTGTAACCTGCTCTCCATGTGTTTGGCCCCATTCTTTAACCTCTTTATGACGTTTTACTTTGTTTTCTACTCTGTCTTTTATTTCTGACCTCGCTTTATCCTGCTTTTGTTTCAATGACACCTGGTCCGTGGTGATTATATTCTCCCTTTTTCGAGTACTAATTTCCATTTGTTTGCGATACTGTGATCTTTAGTGTACTGTCAATAATGCATCACTGTAATGTGATCCACCTCTGCTGTATACTTTGGACGTGTGAGGATGACGTACATTTAACACGGAGCGTCCGCCCGTGTCACTCTGGGGCCCCCCACTGTTAATACGGAGCTCCTTCCGTACTATTATGCGGTGCATTGTGGACCACTGCGGACTCCGTGGTGTTTCCCGTTTCACTTTGTAGCTCACTTTGTGCCTGCCTGGTTTGCAGCATGTCAGACGGTTCGTAGTCTCTCCCGTTTCACTCTGGGGAGGGGGGCTTTGTGTGGCGCCTGCGCACTATGTCTCCTGCGTCCACGGGCATGTCCCTGCGTCCATATCCGGTTTACCATTCTCGGTTAGTAATATGGATGCTTTAGATAATACCTAGAACAAGCTGAACATTTTTAATTTGTTTATTTTTTAAATTAAGTGAAGCAGACTGACATTTATATGAGGCAGAATGATAAAAAAATGCGTATACATAGACTATGGTTATCATCATCGCTTGGCTATTGGTCTACTAATGGTGTGGACTCGTCACAATGTTTCATTTAATAGGAAGACTTCTAGAGAAATCCACTGCTGAAATGGACAATCTCTATAAACTAATTAGAATGTAATGACTTGTTAATCCAGACAGAATGTAATCATACCTCTTGGTTTCAGGAACTAGGAGCATAACTGAACAAGTGGTGTGGAAAGAGGAGTAAGCAGTACATCAGGTGAGCTGATTTATGTGTTCTATTAATTATAATTGAGGTATTAATTTTAATACTTTTGTTTAATCATTGTACTAGAGAGTAGCAGGAGAGCAGCAAGAATTTCGCTATACTCTTTATACATGACAATACTACTACTACTTCAACTACTGATAATAATAATAAAAAGAAGACAATTAAATCACTTCAACTTTGGATTCTAAAGCTCATGGTATCTCTGGTGTTTTTGCATTGGGCATTAGTAATACCTTGGCATCATCACAGTAGCATCAAGTGCCACAACAGGACACCAAGAAGAGATTCAGAATGCAGGAGGGTTCATAATATTCATAATTATAGTTAGACTTGTTTTTTTGTGTAAATAACTAATAAACATAGATGCAATTTGAACAGCTAATGAATAACATTAATCAGGGTATTGTAGATTAAAGCTGGATAATATCATGTACAATGCTTTGTTATTCACACTGACCCCAAACCTCATGTTCTTTCCTATGTGGAAGTATATACCTCAAACTGTAGTAATGTTTAGCACCTTCACTGGGACTCTAGAATTGACAGCCATAGTGCGCCCACTAAGCAGTTGGGGCTTCAGCCACTAAGATACATCCTTACCTGTAGTGCTGTTTCACACCAGACTGCACTATGCAGAAACTATTAATTAAATCTGTGTGCTTGCATTTCTGCTTAACAAACTCAAGAATTGGAGGAGGTTACATGTTCATTTAGGCAGCTGGAGATGCAGGTAGTAAGGTACATCTTTGCTCACAGAGTGGCATTTCATCCCAGACTACACTATGCACAGACGCTATGGAGAACATCTCCCAACTCAACTGGCCTGCAATTAATAATAGGCACTTAATTCCTAGGAAAGAAATCACAAGTAGAATAGCAGCAAAGGCAAACATCTAATTATCCCAATCAACATTTGACTACTTTATCCATCATCCTGGTCCATCTCCAATCAGCATCTCTGTATTCTCGTGGACTCAAGAAAGAAATCTAAATTTGTTAAACATGTTTGGCTATCTAAAGCTCCCCCAATCATACTAAAGCTGCTTGAAGTAATTGAACTATTAGTAAGTAACATAGAAGAATACTGATGGAGAACAGCAGATCTTCAGGACCTGTTTTCTGCCAAACACATAATGAACATGTATTATATCCATTTTGCCATTCTGGGATAGATCTTATTTTGTCTTAGTAGAGTCCTATATGGGTTTACTTTCCCCTTTTGTACTTTTTGTTGTGTAGATTTTATCAGAATGCCTCAAATCCCATAGATTTACCACTGTATAAGATATTGTACTTTAGCACTTCTCTCCACCTTCCCTTCTATATCTATAACCTCAGGCAATTATTTATAGTAAAATGACAAGCAGGAGATAACTTACACATTTTAATAATGTATTATTGATAATATTCATAAACTAAGATTGAAGCAGAGTAGATGTGAATATTGGCAACCATACAACCTGATAAATGCTTGATGTGTAGTTTCGGGCAGCACACAGACTTGTAGTTACTCAGATGTCTCTGGTAGAGTCATTGTTTCTAGTCAGTTTTCGTTAGGAAATAGAATTTTAATCAAATATTTTTAATCAATACGTGATAACTTTTACAATTTAATACAAATATATTCCTAAATGAAGTTGTGACAATGGATTATCAAAAGCATAAGGAAAAGGACTGAAGGTACTGTAATTAAAGGGTTAACTATATGTGGTTTAAAGCTTAAGCATGTGAGGGTTGCCTCATCTTAAGAGGAAACACCAAAGTAATTACTAAGGTTAAATTGAAGTAAATGAGTAATAAACACCATCTTAAAAAATTAGAACAAACTAGTGAGAAAGCCCAAACACCCTTATTATGAAGCGGTGATAAGATCAATGGGAAAACCCATGTTAACGAAGCAGTGTTTAGAATAATGGAAGAATTGATTTGTATACAAAATTTCTGGTGGCTGTAGTTGATTGGCTAAGATGATAGAATTCTACATATTCAGAGTCAGATGACATGATGCGTTAGATAATGTAAAGGCAATAGAAAAGTATGAAAAGGGAATGAATTGTATCAATGATTGCTCACACCATGGCCTGAACCATTTGTGCATATCTATGGGCAAATAAAGAAATGTTCTGCATTTTCATTTGGTCTCCATGAAAACTTTGAAAACTACTTTGAAACTACTTTGAAAACAGAGGAAAGTTTTTCCACAACAAGGACAGTTTGCATGCTTGTCTCAGTATGGCTGCCGAGTTGTGCTCCTTATTGTGTCTTCTTCATGGCCATGGTGTGTGAGAGAGGAAGAAGGGCCAAAGAGACCAGCTCTCAACATCTCTGTCCAAATCTTCAGGCCAACAGGGTGTTATGGTGCAGAATGGGCTCTGATTCACAACCAATCCCGAACAAGCATACTTCAGACCAATAGGTGCACACACTGTTGTTTCACACCTGGCCTCACGTAATGGAAACCATTTACTTAACTGAAGCTTACCAGCTTCCTGCAGGGTTTGGCTAATAAGAATGTCCTGCACAGAATCCCTTGTCAAACCAGTCTGAGGCAACTCCCCTAGTCCTGCAATACATTTCACATCCTTAGGCAGTTCTAAAGACTCAGGGGCTGGTTAGTTAGACGTCAAAGTATCTCTGTTCTCATTAATGAAATAAAGCATCCCTTTCGAAACACTAATTGTACATGTCTTTTGTCTGATTTACAAATAAAGACATAGAAAGTATTTATCAACTTATTAAGAAAATATCAATCCTCCACAGATCTGGCCCTAAAGCTTTACTGTTTACCAGGGTAAAATTTGTTTGTGAGTGAAGAATTTAGTTATTAATTTGTTAGGTAACCTCTCAGTCAGGCATGAATCAGAATATTAGATCTTTCATTATGATATAAGTAACAAAGCTCAACTCAAACATTCCTAAGTCAGGTGCCTTAAACTTTTAAAGAGCATTATACTTTTTTATGTACAAAAAAAGTTATTGTTTCTCGATTTGCGATGCATGGCATCTTTTATAAACTAGCTGTGGTGACTCACCAGAATGTGTGTGCACATGCAGTGTTTGTGTCTTGGAGCAAATGCTACAAACAACATAAAGAGAGGCTCAGATGAATTGATTGGTCATTCATTTTTCACCTTTTAATTCTTTTTTCAGAGATGAAGTCGCCATAAGAGAGTTAAGTTCTGCCATGTATGGGCAAAATACTCACAAAGTTTTTGTTGGCCTGGTTTATGTAAATGTGCTGAGGTTCATTTGTTTCTTCATTTGCAACAACAACAACATAACAACAAAACAAAAATATATAGATGAAATATATCGAGGCATTTTTCAAACTTCAAAGTCTAACACACAACGCACTGTTAATGATATTTAGGGCTGCCTAAAGAATGTGCCTCATTAAACTATTTATAATGCATACTAAAGGAAGGCCTTTGAAAAGGAATTAATTTGAAAATCAAGCGGCAGCCAGCACAGCCAAAGTGTAATCACATAAACATGAAGTTATTCAGGCGCACTTACAAGATGAAGAAAGAATGGATTACTGCATTAAAATGTTAAACTCCTGTATTTGTAAGCATTTTACTTAGTCAGACTGAGGCTTCTGATTCTAGATAATGTTACTCCTTCTTTGAGTCATGTTTCAATTTCTATACGACATCTTGTTTCTTTAATAGGCTGCTAATGGCTTTTTATGGTATTTGGGGAAAATGTTTTATATTTACAGCTACAAGAAAAAGTTACTAATGATTCGAGGTTTGAACAAAATCCAATAACTGCTCTGCCTCACCAGGACCAGGATTTGGAATTGTTGTTGTTGTTGTAATGGGAAAAGCAGCTCCATAAAATGATAGGGCAAATACAAAGAGAAAAAGTGATGTTATTTTAATTATATAATGTTTGCATCATAAACATAGTGTTTCATTAACCGATGAATTCTTTCCATTCCATGAAAAAGCATTGTCCTTCATAGTTAAACAATGCTTAAAATGTAGACCTGTGTTTATGCCATTGCAGTGGCATTGTTGCATATTCTTGAGTTCAAGAATAATGCCAGATGACAGCACTGCACCATCAACTATTTATAAAGCATAAGTGTTCTCTTATTGAGTATAACAACATCAGCAACTGTGATTTTTGAATAATAAGTAATAAAGAAAACTTTCAAAACAAGGTATGTGATTCAAAACAAACTCATGTTCTTTCAAAAAGATCTTTACTTTTTCTCTTGTCAAATGCTTTCTGTTTATTCACACTTAATTTATTTTAGTAAAATCCAGGATCCTGAAATGACCTTTAAATCAGTAGGAAACCCATTTTATTGTGTTATCAGATCAACTCTGAAATTAAACTAATTCAAAATGTACCAACTAACCTGGTTCATTCTTTTCTTAATGGGGAATAGGCAGAAATGTGAGTATTAAAATGTGTCAATCGAAATACGTCTGGTATTTCATCCCATGTATTCAACCCTAAGATCTGCTAAGGGAATGCTGCTCACTAACTGAGACATTCTTTAATTTTCACAACTTTACCTCAACCAAGTTTACCACCAACAGAGAATTCCACAAAGTGTATTTTGTGCCCTTAGACAAGGAGTGAACAATTTAGGACTTGGTAATGCAAATGATCAATAATTGGACAAAGACATTGAATTTTTACTTAACAATTATTTTTGTTTGCATAATAACCAATAGAAACAAATTTAAGCAATACAAAGAATTATACAACCTAGGTGGGCTGATGCAGTCCCAGATGACATTTACCAGATTGTCCAGTTTCTTAGTTATTGATTATTTATCCTTATTCAAAAAATGACAAGAAAAACCTTTTTGCCAGAGACAGAGCTCCTTGGAAAGTGTCCAGCAGCTAAGCAGGTATCAAAACAAATCAAATCAAAATTTATCTGACACATACAAGTATACAGAGAGTACAAAATCTAGTGAAATCCTTTGTGGCTAAATTTTGAGACTGTGCATTAAATAGAATATAAAAGGTGTAATAGACAGCATGTAAGAGATGGTGTCCCTGCTGGGATAGGATCCAGTCCATTGCCTGACAAAGGGAAAGTCACAAAGAAAGGAAGAAGATTTCCCTGCCAGACATGTATTTACACTGGGGTCCCAGCTGGGAGAGGTTCAGGGTCCTTAACTGGCCGGGAGGCCAATTTAACCTTCTCGGACTCTTTGCTCCCCTGATACGCTAGATGGCAGCCCTGGATTAGGATTCCCATATGGACACCCGCAGGGCATGCTGGGACCTTTAGTACTGTGGGACAGCCCCGTTGGGTTCCATGGGGGTCAGCAAAGGGAGCTGTCAGGATTAGTTATCCCTAATTGCACAGGCTTCTGATAGACATGCAAGTGTTTCCAACAGCTAGGTCATAGCACTGGAAGTGCTCCCTGGTCAAAGATAAAAAGAGCCACTCAACCTCATCCAGACGACATGGAGTCGGGTGTGGAGGACAGACAAAGCTTGCCTGGGAGGTGTGGAGGAGAAGAAACAAAGAGAGAGAAAGAAAAGAATTGTATTGTGCTTGTGCCACTATTATAAGGAAGCATTTGTAAGGTTTTTGTAAAATAAACCTTGCGTTTGAACTTAGTACTTGTGTTTGTGTGGTTGTGTCTGGGGTTTAAGGTGCTGGAATGCCCCTTACTGGTCACAAAGGGCAATAAATAATAATACCTGGCTTTATAAATATCAATAAAAATCATTACAAATAGTATGCATTATATTAAAACTATAAAAATATGTAATAAATAAAGAAATAAATAAGATCTTAAACTTAAATAACAATATAAGACAATTAACATCATGCAGCTCTAGACACTGTCCTCATTTGTGATGTGGATGGACCGTGGAAATAAGCTAGTTGTCAGTCTCTCTGAACTGGTCTTCTGCCAGCGATAGCATTTCCCTGACTGCAGCAAAGAAAAGAGGCCATTGTTGGGATGGCTGGTATCTTTGATCATTTTCCTTGCCCCGGTACAACATCGCTTGGTGTAGAATCCTGGAGGTCAGAGAGTGCACATGTAGTGATGCATTCAGCTGACCGCACCACTCAATGCAGAGCATTTTCAGTCCTGCTGTGTACTGTTTCCAGACTAGACAATAATACTTACTGTCAGGATAAGTTCAGTGGTCGATATGTAGAAGTTAACTGGAATGGTAGCTTAAACTCCATGAGGGATCTGAGATGGTAAAGATGTTGTCATACCTACTTCAATAAGGTGTTGATGTGCTTGGACCAGGTCAGGTCCTCTGTGATGTGGGCACCGAGATATCTAAAACTTTGCACTCTCTCCATCTGAGTGCTGTTAATTCTGAGGGGTGACAGTGCCTCTGCTATTTTCTCCCAAAGTCCACAATCAACTGCTTTGTCTTGCTGACATTCAGGAAAAGACTGTTGCCATAACACTACTATGAAAGACTCACATTTCATCCAGCCAAGCCTTCTCATTGCTGTTAGAGATCAGGCCCGCCACAGCTGTGTCATCAGCAAACATGACAATGATGTATTACAGTCATGTGCAGCCATACAGTCAAATGAATAGAGGGAATATAGTAGAGGACTCAGAACACAGCCCTGTGGAGCCCCAGTGCTGAGGGTGAGGGATGATGAAGTATAGCCACCAACATGAACCACCTGGGGTCTGCCTATCATGAAGTTAAAAACCTAGCTGCTCAGAAAAGTGTTCAGATGCAGGTCCCTGAGCTTAATGATGACCTTATGTTGTGTTAAATGCTCCATTTAAATGTTTGTGGCTACTCTTAAAGTGTTAAACACTCCATTTTAGCAACAAAACACTAGCTAAACTAAATCTACAATAAAAAGCAACTGAAAACTGAAATAAGAGAAATTTTTTGGAAAACATTCTAATTAAAGGTACCCACTCTCTCCTTCCTCTTTGCCCAAATTAAGCACATCTGCCTGGCTTAATGTCCGCTAGTAAAGCAAGCCAATGTTTTTACAGTTCCTCAAAACTGTAACAAAACAAAAACACACAAACATTATTACACTAGCTCAAGGTTGGTTCCAATAAGAATGATAAGCTAAATAAGTCAGCAAACAGACTGGTTAAACCAAACAATCTAAGGTCCTGTTTTGCCTTTCAGCTTTACCAGAATACACATCAGCTCATGTTCAGCATGGCAAGTCTTTCAGATTTTGAGTGTTCACCTGAAAGTTGTCAGTAGAAAAAGTTAAATCATCCCCCATACATAAGAGTATATGTGAGACTTTAGATGGTTGAGAAGTCCAATCCTAAGAAAATCAGGAGGGTAGCCATGAGGGTGTCTTTGAACTGCTTCCTCTGACATCCCTGGGCTCTCTAAACCTTGTCTCAGCTGGTTGTAAAGGACTTCTCTGAGGAGACAGTGGTCAGGCAGTCTGATGTACTCACTAACCAGTCCAGTGGAGCTGATTCTGCAGAATCATCACATCATTGCTGGTCGTCTTTACCACCATGAGGATAAATTGGAGCTCACTGGGATTGTTACAGTGATCTACCAACATAATAAGAACCTTCTAAAGGTCACAGTATTAGAGCCTGTCAAGAGATTATAAGTGACAATGATAGTTAACCCAGGTCTCACTTCTGTCCATGGACATAGTTATGCAAACGGCCTTATGATAAGCTTGGCTTTCTTCTTGAAGTCAGCTTTCAAAGATCTGACAGCACAGTTTCCTGAAGGAGGTGCTCAGTTAATGATCCTCCTTCTGGATGATTGGTTTTTGGAACAGTTGGCTGATGAGATTTGGAATGTGTTCAATAACTTCCAGAGTTTCTTCAAGGATTGTAATTTCGCAACACTAGGTGACCTGAAATTACATAATGATACACCCAAAAATTACTTTTTTTTTCTGTACACCAAAACTGCAGTGCAATACCCAGTCCAATACTATTCTTGAGGCATGCTAAATTTATTTCCAACTGATTCCAACATCACTGCTCCATATTATTTCTAAAACCTAAATATCTGAAAGTCAAAGATAATAATCACAACTGTACTTCAGAAAGACGAAAAAGGTGTAACTTTATCATGTACAATTAACAGACTTGTTTACTTTAAAGATAAACACACGTTATTTAAAATATAGTAAAGAATGATTAGACAAATAAAGATAAATAAACTCACATAGAGTGACACATTCAGGAAACTGGGCTTAAGAACACCATTGGATGTCATGGTGTGAAGAAGGTCCAAAAAACGTGAATGACAGTTCTCTGCAGTATAGGACAGAACTACACTTTAAAACTTTCAGTTTATTATAATGTAACATATGATAACATTACCATAGCATCAAACACACATAATCCAGTTTGGTGTCAGGAACCACTCAAGATTGACTTGTTTGTGCACTGCCCTCCAAATGTGCCAAAATGTATTTTTACATCTGAGTTTCAACAGCCTTTTGATGCATTAAACAGAGGTTAATATCTTTCACAACACTGTCACATCCCTAAGTCTCCCATTTGAGGTTGAAGTTGACATGTAAAGAGTAGTGGTGGAGGCAATTTTTGCACAATGCTGTCTAGAGTCAGTAAAATCACACACATGTGCAATTTATTCAAGATAACTAACCTTCACAAAACAAAATTACGGTGTGGTTAACCTAGAACTTTTAGCAGTTAAGCTAATGTTAAAATAATGGCACTATTGGTGTAGGCGGCGGAACAACCTTTCATTAGCATTACTGACCAGTCTTATGATTTTGCAGATTTGCAATTTTGTAACTGTTGTGTATTTATTTATTTATTTTTTCTGATATTCTAAGGTTTTTGAAGCATGTTGTGGAAGTTAAAAATAAAATCTATGATTTAATCTATCTAAAATGTAAACTTTCAATGTTTATTTTTTAACCTACTCTGCTAACCATTAAAGCAGGGACAGCTATTTTTTTTTCTTCTTAGGTTTAATACAATACTCATTGCTTAAATAAAATGGAAAGCAGAATGTGTGGAATCAGCATTACCTATTCTATTTTTTATTTTATTACATATCTAAGGAGTATTTGTCTATCGAAATATTCTGAAATAATGATCTATAGCAAACCTTATAAAGCTTTTAATAAAGTCCTCCAATTGTTAATTAATACTGTGGCTTATTTTTATCTTTCACAATGGAAAATCCATTTCTGTACATATGTTAGAGTTTTGTTTTTGTTTTACTTAGTTATGGTTGTTCACATTATTATATTGTTTCTTATGTGTGCTGCCATTTTAAATAGCCTGTTTTTGTTAGCAACACCACATGTAGCTATCTTGTGACAAGAAGTCATGAGTAAGAATGACATCACAAAGATGGCGTTAAGGACAGTGTTACCTGGCTGACAGGCTTTGCCTTTTGGATAATCTAAGGATCTCATAATGCAGGTTGACAAGGTTGATGAAAACTTCCATTGATGTGTGTTGGTATTGTCCTGTAGATATTCTCAGGGAGGGCATTGACTAGGTATTCAGCTACCACCAGATTGACCATCTGCTTGGCAATATTCTCATGTGACTTTAACCACTTTGCAATTTGGCCTCTGGGATAGAAAGCCTGTGCTAACACCTTAGCAGAAAAATATTTCAGTTTTTAGCATTTTTAGGGTGCTTGTCTAATGTTATAGTATGGATTAGGGGCTTCACTGGTGAAAAACAGAACAAACACATGTGCATGCTCACCAGCAGCTACTAGAAACACTAGAAGGTCTTTAATAAGGAAGGTTGTTAGATAGTGCAACATTCCTATTTTGCTGTGGTGTTTCTTTGGCCACCTTTCAGACCTCAGCCTGTGCCATTATAGTTTCTTTTATGTCAACTGAAGAGGCAACTGCCTTATTTCATTCCTAGCATTCCAGAGTGCATCCAGAACAGTATGAAGACTCAGCTGCTCTAACATTTTCTGCAGAAAAATACTGTTGACTACGCCAATTGTAAATATATTCTTGTAGAAAAAGTTCAAATGAAGACATGAAAGAGCTGGGGTGCCACAGGCCATTCCATTTAAAGTTTTTTTTGTAAGTTTTTGTGTTGAAAACACCACAGTGTCATGTGATTGGCTGATCTTCAGAATAATGTTGTCTTCTACTTTGAATTGTAAGAGGCAGATATGGAGGTGTATTATGTATGCTGTGGCAGACGGCTGGGAATCCTGCCCAGCTGGGACACTTGAAAGGACCAGAAAAGGGACAATACCTCCCCTGGGCCATGAGAGGGCAGCTGCCCTGGTCTGCATGGGGCCCACAGGATCCGAGCTTAGAAGCTCAACCCTGTTGGGGCCTGTGGCCACCGCCAAGGGGCACCCAGAGGATTGTGGAGCCCTGGATGGCAGCACTTCCACCACACTCATTATATGATGCCAGAAGAAATTCTAGGCACACCCGGAGTGCTTCCAGGTGCTCATGTGACACTTCCGCCACGCCGGGAAGTGCTGCTGGAAGATCATCGCAAAGCACCTGGAGCACATCCAGGACGTTATAAAAGGGGCCACCTCACTCCATTAGTTGAGCCGGAGTTGGGAGGAAGAGGACAGAGCTTGTGTGTGGAGGAGTGAAAGTGGCAGAATAAGAAGAAGAGACAGAAAAGGAGGGACTGAGTTTGGCAGGTTTGAGCATTGTGTGGTGCTGTACAATTTTAAAGAATATAATTAAACTTGTGTGTTTTGGACATTTGGTGTCTGTCTGTCTGTGTACAGGGGCTGAATTACACAAAATAACATATTGGTAGTTGGTAAAAACAAAGAATATCACTTTTACCTGAGTACTTTTCACTTCAGATTCTTGAAGAGAAGGTATGTTGAACAATGTATATATATGAGGGGGGACTCAAAAATTCTCTGAATCGGTCAATAGCACAGGATTGGGGTGTAGTCATCAACGATGCCACTTAGGTATCACATGCCTGTAGTGAACATCAAGACAATGATGATCACATTTTTTGACATTAACTGACTTTTTAATAAAGAGTTTCCTAATGAACAAACTGTTAATCAGCAAATTGCATTGAACTGCTGTGGCATCTGTGGGAAAATATCATGGAAAAACATCTGAAGAAGTGCTGCATGCAAAACTGAACCTGAACACACTGTGTTATTAATCAGCATTATAATTATAAATTAGCACATTATTACAAATGTACCATTCTCATTGTGAAGCATAGCACGGCAGCATGGGAAGCTTCTCTGAAGCAGGCCCTGTAAAGCTTGTAAGTGTAGAGGATTAAAGAAATATAGCAGATTTCAAGAAAATCCTGGAGGAAAACATGATTCAGTCTACAAGAAACCTACGCCTTGGGAGAAGAATTGTTTACCAGCAAGACAACAATTCCAAGGATAAAGACAAACCTCAAGAGGAATGACTTAAACACATCAATAGTAATATACCAGCGGCCATTTTTTTTAAGAATCTCAGAGTAGGAAAATGGTTCTGATGAGGTCAAAAATCTCAGAATGATGCAAATTTGGTCCTATTCACAGGAGTAGGACTTGAAGTGGGTGAATGTTTATGCAATCGATTATTTTTGTTTTATATTTGAATTTAATTTCGATCACTTGTCAGAGATCTGGTTGCACCTTGACATTAAAGAGTTTTTTCTGTTAATCACTGTACAATTTGCCAAATTAAATCCACTTTGTTTCTGTGTGGTGTAATAAAAATATGTGAAAACTTCCAGGTTTGTGAATTCTTCAATAGGCACTCTATATGCCTATTAAATGTAAATATATACCATGATATGTATGCTTTGTATTATTTTAATGTGTATATATACAGTCACTGAGCAAATTATTAGGATTATTATTAATTATCACTGGGTAGAGCCTTCTTTTGTCCTCAAAACAGCCTCAATTCTTTATACTTTGAGGTTCTGGCCCATGTTAACATGAATGCATCATGCAATTTATGCAGCTTTGTCTGCTGAACATTCATGCTCTGAATCTCCAATTGTACCACATCCCAAAGGTATTCTTTTGAATTAAAATGGCCACTGAAGAACACTAAAGTCACTGTCATGTTCATTAAACCAGTCTGAAATGACTTCTGCTTTGTGACATGGTGGAGTGTCATACTGGAAGGTAGCCATTAGAAGCTGGGTAAATTGTGGCTATGAAGGTAGGCACATGGTCAGCAACAATACTTAAACAGGCTATGGCACTCAAGAAATGATTGATTACTGGATTGACGAGCCCATAGTGTGCCCAAAAATGTTCCTTACACTATTACACCACTGCTACTGGCCTGGACTGTTGACACAAGGCAGGATGGGTACATGGATTCAAAGTGTTGGTATCAAATTCTTACCGTATCTTCTGTGTGTCTCAACAGAAATTGAGATTCATCAGACCAAGCTACATTTTTCTAAACTTTGCCTATCCAGTCTTGGAGAACCAATGCCCACTGCAGCCTCAGCTTTCTGTTTTTGGCAGACAGGAGTGGAACCTGATGTTGTCTTCTGCTGATGTAGCCCATTCACTTCAAGGTTTGACGTGTTGTGTGTTCTGAGATGTTTTTTTGCTAACCACAGTTATCTGAGTTAATATAGCTGTTCTGTCAGCTCAAACTATTCTGGCCAGTCTGACCTCTCTCATCAACAAGGCATTTCCGTTTCTGCAGAACTGCCACTCACAGAAAGTTCTTTGAATTTTGCACCATTCTGAGTAAACCCTGGAAACTGTTGTGCATACAAATCTTATGAGATCAGTAGTTATAGAAAAACTTAAACCAGCCCATCTGATACAAACAATCATACCACGGTCGAAATCACTGAGGTCACATTTTTTTCCCCATTCTGGTGTTTGATGTGAATATTAATTGAAGCCCCAACTCCTCCCAGAATTATGCCTCTTTGAATATGCAAATCAATATAAATAGCCCTTAAGCTCAGCCTTCTGTGAAAAGACAATGGGAAAAGCACGGGGGAAAATATAAGAATTTCAGCGAATACCAAATGGAGGCAAAGGAAAAACGTACTATTTGTTGGTTTAAGCAGTTATATAAGCAACAAAAGGAAGTTGATCAAGTGACAGAGTGTCGGAGAAACTCAAAAGCTCAAGTTCACAAAGTCGCACAATGCCCGAAATAAAAAAGAAATCACATATCAAAGTAGCCAGGAAAACGCAAGTCGTAGCCCACCGTCTGAGTGTCATTTGAAAGCTTATTAGGGTACAGACAAAAAAATAGGCACACAGTGGGAAAAAAGCACGAAATGTCAACTTTAATCTCGAAATTTTCACTTTAATCATGTAGTTTATTTTGCCATTAAAGTAGAACATCATAAACTTCATCTTAAAAGTGTTTAATTTACTAGTTTCTCAAATCCCATTGTAACTAAAGTAGCACATTAAATGCTTTGTTCTGTATTTGATCTTTTATGTGTGTGAATCACTACCTGCTTCTTAAACAGGCTTTCTTTTTCTCCGACAGGACACATAATCCATTACATTCGTGATATTACAGCTCTCTGAATAATTAAAATACTGAGATGTATACGTGATATCTTGTTCATGACGACAGGAATGAAAGCATGTTATTAACCCCTTAACCGCCCTCTGCCGGATATATCCGGCACCGTTGTTTTATTGCTAACGCCATACTGCCGGAATTATCCGGCACATTTGCCTGTGGTTATATGAATGCCTGGCAAGTAGTATAACTGACGGTTTGGCGTGGGTATTATTACTAAGTTGTATTTCGACAAGTCTGTGGTTGTTTTGGCCGGTCATGTGACGTGATTCGCATGTAACAGCTGTGAATATGGCGAAACGTAAACTGACTTCAAGTGAGGCTTTGCAGGCGATTTTGGACAGTTCTGATCATGATTGTAGCAGTTCTGAAGAAGATTTTAGCGACAGTGATGAGCAGCAATGTGCGCTGCATGATACTGTGAATGAAGACGCATCGGATGACGGCGCTGAGTGGGTGTATCCCCAGCATCTCAGCTGGGCTGCTGCCCGAGGTGAACTACCTTTTCTGCATTTGTTTGAGGGAACGTGTGGCTTTATTGTTGATGTAAACAATTACACTGCTGAGCAGTTTTATGAGCTGTTTGTGTCACCTGATTTGATCAGACATTTTGTTCATCAGACAAATCTGTATGCAGCACAGTTTATTGAGAAAAATCCCAATTTACCTCCACATTCCCGTGTTCGTGCTTAGTTTGACACTGATGAAAACGAAATGAAAAAATTCATTGGGATTTTGATGTTGATGGGAATAATCAGAAAACCAGATATTGAGATGTACTGGTCTACAGATCCTATGTATGCAACGCCTATTTTTACAGCTGTCATGACACGTAACCGATTCTCTTTGCTGCTGAAATTCTTTCATTTGAATGACAACAGAAACGAGCCAGATAAGAAAGATCCAAACCGCGACCACTTGTTCAAGCTACGTCCTTTGATTGATCATTTATTTGAACCATTTCAGTTGCCCTACATGCCAGGACCGTCAGTTGCAGTTGATGAAAGTTTATTGTCGTGGAAGGGCCGCTTACAGTTTCGACAGTATCTACCACTGAAAAGGGCACGGTTTGGTATCAAGATGTTTTGCTTAGCTGAGAATTCAGGTTACATTTATAGATTTCGTGTATACACTGGCAACTTGCACAACATTTAGTGGTCAATACTGCTTGAATAAATGTAAAAAATGTAAAAAAAATGTAAAAAATTAAAAAAACGAAAATTGTTCAGATTTCGCCTGGCGTGGGGAATATTTAGGGAGTTGGCGGTTAAAGGGTTAAACATGGGAACACAGTGGCGCAGTGCTTGTTCATGTCTCACGCAAGAGGCTTGCTACACCATGCGCGACCTTTGATGAAATAATTTATTACAGAAGTACTGTCTCTTTTAAAAGTACTAACCTCCAATTCCTGTCCTTACTTTTCTTTCTCCAAATACCCAATCGCCACACAATCAGCTCTGTAATAGACGTGAAGCCATTTGTAAGCTTAGAACGCCGATTCTTCAAAACTTTTAAGGAACATTGAAATATCTTCGTAGTACATGTTTAATTATTCTATCCGTCTATCCTTCAAGTGTCGTGTCAGCACCAGCAAAAATACAACACAATGCAAGAACAATCCATGAACTAGCTAGCACTGCGGCACCGTGTCCTCACATGTTTAATTATTAACAATACAGATTATTTAAATGAAGTTAAAGTTTTATCCGTATAATATAATCAACATATTTTACTGCATTTCATCTTAAAAATGATATTGTCATCAATATGTAAATACGTGCTTATAAAGTTGCGCAGGCTGTGCAATATTATAACTGTATCCCAAGTTTACAGTGAGGTGATTGTACTTATATGTCCAAACAGTTCTACAAGGAACACTTGATGGACTGATTTAGTGCGTTTATAGTTCTTGGGATGAAACTTTTTCTAAACCGCGAAGTTCATACAGGAAAGTCTCTGAAACGTTTTGCCTTGGCTCAGGCAGCGTCTGCTTCATGCTGTATACCGATAATTCTCTTTCCGATCAGCTGCTGCTGTGATTCCCCACTCAGATACAGTGATATAAATACTCCGAGTGGTGCAGTGAGAGTAATATGGAAAAAGATGATCTGCTGTGGCAACCCTTAACGGGAGCAGCTGAAAGAGGAAGAAGATGCAGTGAGCGTAACAACGCTAAAGCAGTTATGGTATTTGGAATACTATGGCTATTCCCTGGACCATTATATTGCTACAGGTTAATTACAATCAGATGCATTACACTAATAAACAATATGCAGTTAATTTCAGTGTATTTATAAAGCCGCGTCAGGAATGTGGGTCTAAGAAAGAAAGGGTAACCACACAGGAACAGTAGCACTGCTTTGACGCTGGGTGCCGCCAGTCTGCAAAACCGAGCGGAGAAATTGCGTACACTAGGGCATGAGGTACTGTGGAAATGTGCATGGCTTTACGCCAAGTTTAGGTTTTATACATCGCGATTTGAGTGTGGAAACGTTCGTACGCAACATTTCTGTACGTACACACTGTTTATACATGAGGACCCTGGTGAGCAAGTGTGGCCAGAGCATTATCTCCCCCAGAACATTAGATAGCAGCCCCCCTGGGACTCCCTCAGGCCTTCATGGGATTTGGAATTTGGTACAGCCCTGTTGGGATCCACGGGCGCCGCCAGGGGGTGCTACAATTACTGCTGAGCCCTGGAGAGCAGCTCTTCCGCCACACCCGAAACACATTATCAGACACCTGGAGCACATCCGGGTGCACCATATAAGGGGCTGGCAGAAGCAGACACTACTCCGAGAGCCAGAGTCGGGAGGAGGAGAAGGACAAAGCTTGCTGAGGAGAAAGAGAGAAAAGGACTGAGAGAAAAAGCAAGAAAGTGAGAAAAGAAACAGAAAGTAAAGAAAGTGTGTGTGTGTATGTTGGGACACTGTAAATTTGTAAATAAATCACGTGTTCTTTGGGACTTCTGTGTGTCCTTGTAATCCGGGCTGGAATCTTCACATTATATATATATATATATATATATATAAATACTTTTCACGACAGTCTTTTGTTAGGAAATGTTTATGACATTTTTTAAGCAGTTTGTCTGATATTTGATGAAGTTGGTTTGGTTCAAACAGCTGTTATAAATTTCTGCTATTTGTTTTACACTATACAGCTGTTAGATGAAATGAGGAAACTGCTCCTGATATACAGTACATACGAATCAGAGATGGTGATACATATCTTGCATTCTGTGTTGCAGCTGTGGATAATATTTCCTCATCTTTATTTTACTGCCAAAGGTAGTAGCAGCATATGAAAACAGGCTGCATTAATTACACTACCTGGCGTTGATCAGTTAGGGTCCAAGGAGACACATTAGCCCCTTTTACAGCCCAGCAACAGTTTATAAATTCATGGAAGATTGTGAAGAGCTGTTGAGATGTGTGATCACCCGGGATCTGTTTAATATGGCTGACATCTTAAAAATCATAACTGCAAATGAGGTAGCCAGTCCTGAAGCCATTCACATGCTAAAAAGAAGAAGAAACATTCAATGTATGCCTGAGGCTGCTTAGCAACAGGTCAAATGATTCAAGCCTCTTATCCAATCACTTCATTAAAAGTGATATGCCATCTGGCAGGGAAGCTGGTTTAAGTCTTAACAAATCCCACCTTTAGCAAAGAACCAACTGGTTTTTTTTTAACTTCTACACATTTAAAGAAAATTTGCTGGATTGGCCTTATGGATCCTGTCACTCTGCTCTCCTTGAGATCTGAGATGAAAGAGTGTAGAACTGTGAGTACATCAAAGAATATTATTCTCTCTTTTGAGGAGAACACCAGAAATCTCAAGAGGAGCACACACCCCAGGAGGTCACTGGATATTCAAGGTCACCTGACACCCCCAGTCAGATGGGACAATATGACTGAAGGACAAGACCTGAGTAGGGTAGTTCCTCTTCAGTAAGCTCCACAGAAGGAATGATGTCAAAGGAGCTGAGGGCAATGTGGCACATAAAGGACCCTATGACTTGATAGAAGGGATGAAGTCACTATGGGCTCAAATCCCACTACTGACACTGTGTGACCATGAGCAAGTCACTTGACCTGTCTTTGATCCAATTGGAAAAATAAAAGAAATATAACCAATTGCATCATAAATGCTGTAAATCTCCTTTAAGAAAGGCATCAGCCAAATAAGTAAATGTAAATCTTGTGGCAATTGCCTGGGGGCTGTGCCCAGCCGGGATGCCTGGAAGGATTGGGAAAGGGACTATGCCTCCCCTGGACCACAAGAGGGCAGCCGCGCCGGGACGATTGAGGAGCCCTGGAAGTGCCGCATGAAGTTCATCAGAGGACACCTGGAGCACGTCCGGGTGGGGATAAAAGAGGCCGCCTCCCTAGAGTCATCAGCCAGAGTCGGGAGGAAGAGGACGAAGCTCGGAGGAGAGGAATGGAGGTGGTGAAGGAAGGCACATTGAAAGGCCCGGACTTGAGGGTGATTGGTGCAGAGCCACTGTGTGCTGTGCAGGACTGTTTGTGTAAATAGTGTAAATAAACATGTGTGTTTGACTTATTGGTGTCTGCCTGTTAGTATCCGGGCTGAACTTCCACAATACATGGACAATTCATATGACAAGATGAGCTAAAATTGGATAGTGACCGTATAATACAGGACTATTCCCATGATGTCAGATTACACAAGCTAGATATCTTGGACCACCTGTAGCCAGTGTTGGGGAACGTTGTTTTAAAAGCCACTTAGTTACATTACTCATAACTTACAAATAAAAAATATGATATAAAATTACTTATCTTTATATATAATACGCTAGTGTGGCTGTTCATTTGTGTCCAGGATTTTAAATCACCTGTAGCTAAGAAACCATTTGACCTGTTGACCTGAAATTTGGTACACATGTACTACATGACGTCTACTATCCACTTTCATGGTGAGGATTGACTTCCAAGGTTATTCTTCTTTTTATTTTATTATAGAATCAACTCTTGGCAGCGGCCAGTAGGGCGGCTGTGTTGCCCATGCGTATTGGCACCGTTCTCATCTCTACCACCTTCGCCGTCACTTCCCCTACCTCTGTATATCTTAAGACTTCAATCTGCCTCAAAAATGATGTAAGTGCCAGCTTAAGTGAAAAATTAAAGAAAACATACTAAGTAATTGCAACACAAACACTAACTTAATTAGCGAAGAATCAGAGAAGAAATGGGCCGCTAGGGTGGAGAAAAGAAGAGTCGCTCAGGAAGCAGCAAGCACATCAACCCTCTGAGCAAACAAATGCTAAACGTGTAGAGAAAGAGTATGAAAACTATGAATGCTCACGTCAAGTGTATTCCAGTGCGCCGTTACTGGTTATAAAATATAATGTTTTACAAACAATGTTACTTTTGTGTTTCTTTTTTTCTTTTAAATGAATAATTGCACATTTCGCTATCCAGCTTTTGTTATTTAATCCTTAGCCCATATATGAACCTTCATGAAACTGACCAGAAAAACAGACAGGATAATTTTCTTGCGCTTTATAAATATGTTTAGCCCTTTGTGTGCTGCAAAGTAAATTACATCCATATTCCCTGTATTCATCCGCAACCCGAGCCCTAAAAAATTATGCCTTGATTTGATATGATTTTAGGTCCTCAAAGTTTGCCAGTGTTTATTTCCATCATTAGGTCTGCTCCCAGTACTGCTAGAGGCGTAGCTGTGATTGATGCGATGAGATAAAGGAAGGGCTATGGTTGAAAATGTTTATCTGATCTGTGGATACCAAATTTCTGTAATATATGTGATCTTTTCTTTCGATTTTGACCCTTTTGTTATCTCAACCATGATTATTGTCTCTTGCATTGGGCTTCGGTTTTGTGTTTTGTTTTTTACATACAACTCTCAATTTTTGGTCAAATGTTTGTCTGCCAGTTCATTGACAGAACAATTTGAGGTATGAACACAGGCTGCTACGCCAGTTTGCAAAACAGACAGCAAATAGGTAAATTAAAACAAAGCAGATACTTTATTTATAGGTTTCTGTTACTGGATTGCACACAGGAGACCGGTGCACTGTCCTTCATATTTGCTTCTTGTCTTACACACAGTGCTGCTTCAACAATAACTGGCTCCCTGTGACTCTAAACTAGGCAAATTTAATATACCCTTTAGCACATACAGGAGTGAATGTACACCTATAACTTTTGCTCTGCTTAATCTCTTACACACTAGCTGTCACCAGACAGCGGGATCTCATACACACATGATGTTACACCAACAGTAGCAGGCAAAAGCTTTGCAAAAAAGGCAATACTTCTGTAAAATAATTTTTTCTTTTGGAGTGGTGTGAATAAGCGTCCATAGTAATGTAGTAATAGATATTTTATTTAAGTAACACAGATATTTTTACTTCAATAAAATAAATATAGCATTGGATTACTTATTACATTAAAATGTAATGTTACTAAGTAATGCATGGTAGTTTTAATGCACACCTCCCAATGCTTAGAAACTTAGCTTCCAGAAGTTGAAAGCCCACTCTCTGTGTCCATGCTGTGCTCAGTTCTGAGTCCAACATACTGAATTTTTTACTATAATACAGTGTATTATGAGCATACTTACAAAATGCATGTAATGAAATACAACATCATTCAACAAATTGCAAAATAGAAACAAACCACAAAAAAAAAAAAATCCACAAAAGTAAAGAGGAAGTGGTAGCAAATGGTAGCAGACTGATGGATGACCACCATGAAAATGTGTTGTTTGTAGAGCTGTCACTCACCTAGACATGATTACAAAGTTCATCATAGATAGATAGATAGATAGATAGATAGATAGATAGATAGATAGATAGATAGATAGATAGATAGATAGATAGATAGATAGATAGATAGATAGATAGATAGATAGATAGATAGATAGATAGATCTTCATTTGTCCCCAGGGGTCCTAGGGTGTTGTACCATGTTAGCCATAATGGATACAATGAGAAGTCAAGCAAAATTACAACTTTTATTGGCTAACTGAACAGATTACAATATGCTAGCTTTTGAGGGAGCTTACGCCCTTTCTTCAGGCAACTTGTAATCAATTACAATAATCGAATACAAGTTGACTGCAGAAGGGGCCTAAGATGCCTCACAATCTTGCATATTATTACATATTATTATTGCATTTTATTAATCTTGCATATTAACTGTTCAGTTAGCCAGTAATAGGTGTCATTTTGATAGACTTCTCATTGTCCCTATGGGGAAATTTATTTTTACATAAGCTCAATAATAAAAAAATACATACAATTATTATATTATGGCAAGCAACAAACCCATTTTAAATGTGCAACAGCATGACAAAAAAAGAAAGAAAACCGGCCGGTATTATGCAGGTGTATTGCTGTTGGTATAAAGGAGCCCCAGTAGCTCTTTTTGACACACTTCTGCTGAATTATTTGTTGGCTGAAACGCCTTAGTGTTATTGTGTTACGCGAAGAGATGTGTGGCATTGTTTATAATGGCACACAGTTTTCTTTTTGCTCAACAAATAGAAGGTCCTGAAATAACATCTGAAAGAAATTATTTCTATCCCTAACACTGAATTTTATGACCTGTTTTGGAAGAATGCCGCCTCATTCAACAGAGCCAACTTGTCAGTTTTAAAGTAATTCACTAGTGGTGATTCGCTGTGTAGACTTTTGTAGTGGCACAAGTGCCACTAATCACCTTGGTATTTTTGTTTCCGTCTTTTGGCCACTACCCATAATGTCACAATGTTTTGTTTCCCTTTGTTTCATTGATTATGTGTATTTTGTGAAATATTGTGATATTTCATGCGTTGTCTCAGTCAATTTTATTTCAGATTGGAGTATACCACTCTTTCAAACCTATGGAGCTAATTACTGGAATGCTGAAATGAATATCCATAAACCCCCAGGAATGTACCCACTAATCCACTGGCTAGGTGTCTGGACACGGTCGATAGAAGAAGAGCAGTATGGCTTCACTTTTATTATGATATTCACAGAGCCCAAGACACTCCTGTGCCATACAGCTCAAAAGGATTAAGCAAAGATATCAAGATCCTTTAATCAAAATTTTAATTATTCAATTTTAAGAATGTCACATGAAATGTTGTGCTGCCAGAGAGCCCTTCACTGCACTTATAGACCTTAAATCAGTGGCAGTAATCAATATCGGCTGCCATAAATATTAATAGAAAGGGCACCAGTGAAAGAGATGGCTACATAATGATGCAGAACGAGAAAATTCCGCTTAATACACAGAAGAAAGCGGGTGAAGTATTCTGTTTACCATGCCGTCTGTGCATATTTTTAAATCACTTTCTATTTTGAAAAGTACGCCTAAAGTAAAATCTGACCACTTTAAAGATCATTTTAACCAATGTCACTCTGTCTTACTTTGTATTCATCACTTGACAGCTTATTTTAGGCTCTAGTGCTTTCTGTTCAACATATGTCTGAAAACAAAGTAAGAAATTTACCAATTCAACTGTCAGCCAATCAACAGGATAGAAGGACATCATTCAGCCAAATTGGTATCAATGATGAGGACCTCTTGAAGTGTGTAGGTCCTCTGCGCCTGTTGACAACATTCAACAGGTCCTCGTGTTCAGATTTCTTCTATCTGGGAAGTTCTCAGCATTCATTTGAAATGTTTTCTCTAGATGTTTTTGAAGTATATGAAGACAGAGTATGAATAATGCCCAATGAAGAAGTTTTTAAAGCCAGTCATAAAGGGAGTGCTCACTTTTACAACATCTTTGTGCAAGCAATGGAGTCATTTTGTTTCACTATGCTTTGTTTTCTTATTTGTACTCAATATGGAGGAGTATGTTTAGTTAGGAGTATGTCTATCTATCTATCTATCTATCTATCTATCTATCTATCTATCTATCTATCTATCTATCTATCTATCTATCTATCTATCTATCTATCTATCTATCTATCTATCTATCTATCTATCTATCTATCTATCTATCTATCTATCTATCTATCGGCAAGTGACATGTCCTTGTTTTATATTTGTAGTTGGAGGTGTATAGAGTGAACAGAAAAGGAGACAGGACTTTTCCTTGTGGTGCTCAAGTGTTGTTCACATCCATATCAGAAACACAGTCTTCGAGTCTCAGAAACTGCAGTCTGCCTGACAGATCTGTCCACTGTCAGAATGTCTGTTATAGAATTCACCAACTTGGAGGTTTTCACATTGTTTTATTATACTACATTGAAACACACTAAATTTAATCTGTCTTTTTTGACTCTGTTTAACAGAAAAAAATATTTAATGTACAATGAAAAAGTGGTCTAAACTAATTACAAATGTAAAACAAGAAAATAATTGCATTCTCCATCTTTAATATGACACACTTAATACTCACTGGAGCAGCAATTTGGTTTTAGAAGTCCATGGAGGTTCCCTGTCTGTAGTCAAGGGGTTTCAATTGATTGTAGTATAAATACCCCTGTATCTGGAAGGTCCAAATTCTGGTGAGGCCATACCATGGCCTAACTATACAATGAAGTCAAAAGAACACCCCAAGCAACTTTGTGACGAGGTGACTGAAAAACTTAAGTCAGGGGATGGAGACAAGAAAATATCCACATAATTGAATATTCCAATATCACCAAGCATAAAGCCAAAGTTACACAGGAATGCCTTGAAAGCCACAGTGGCTGGTTCACTTATTTGACAGGGTGAAGTAGTACATTCTTAGGTCTGAGTCACAATCTGATTACTTGGGTGGTAATATACCAGATTAAACGTGGTTGGTCGGCCAGTCGGCAAACAACTGCCATGTCCTCTCAGTTACGAGAAGTAAATCATAGATATGTGATACAATATCTGCCAAATAACTTAAAGAGTACACAGCACATGTTTAACTTTTATTGGGACTCATTAGATGTACGCACTTTTGCATTCCCTTACGGGGATCGAACATTAGCGCCTGAGGTGAAGTCTCTGATGCTGCGCCACAGTGGTTGGTTGGCTTATTTAGGGTGAAGATTGGAGTATCACACACACACACACACACACACACACATATATATATATATATATATATATATATATATATATATATCTATATATTGTAGCAGATATAGTGTTTGTCCACCTCTCGAACCCTCAGGTACCACTCTGATGACCAGGTGAATGTATAATAATTCTTCTTTTTATTATACAATAGTGCACCAAGCACTCTCCTCCCCACACTCATAAACACAATAAAGACTTCAATAACAACTACAATGATAACTCTCCTCCTCGCCCAGACACTTAGCCCACCTTCCTCCCAGCTCAGCTCAGTGTTCTGGGCTTTCCTTAGTCCTTTTATAGCTCCTGACCCGGAAGTGGTTCTAAGCACAATCCACAAGTCCATTTCCTTCCGGGTCAGGGCAAACAGTCCTCTTCTTCATCCCGGGAGCATGTCGCTTCCTCCAGTCACGTGACTGACACGCACTCCTGGGTTATAGGGCATGCAAGAGCCCACTAGCCCCCCTACAGCGACTCCTGGCGGCCCCCAAGGTATCCAGCAGGGCTGTGTCACAACACTACAAAGTCCATGAGGCCCTGCTGGAACTCGGGGCACGAATATGCTGTCCGGAGGGCTCCTCCTAGCGGCCTGGGGGTGGCGACCGGAGTCCATAGCCGGTCGTCCATCACAATATATATATATATAGATAGATAGATATACTGTATATTTATATATACTGCATATATATATATATATATATATATATATATAGTATATTTTGTTCTCATGATTACCAATATTTTTGCTTGTTACTCCTCATTTTTATATTCAGCACAGCACAACAACAAGGGTTTAAACAATAATGCCACAAACAGGACTACTCATAATCTTCTCATGATGCAGCCCTTAAGTTTTTCTTCCATCCATCCATCCATCCATCCATTTTCTAACCCGCTGAATCCGAACACAGGGTCACGGGGGTCTGCTGGAGCCAATCCCAGCCAACACATGGCACAAGGCAGGGAACCAATACCGGGCAGGGTGCCAACCCACCGCAGGACACACACAAACACACCCACACACCAAGCACACACTAGGGCCAATTTAGAATCACCAATCCACCTAACCTGCATGTCTTTGGACTGTGGGAGGAAACCAAATCAGCCAAAAAAAAAACTCCACCAGCTGTCTCCATCTTCTATTTTATGCAATGCTAAATGTATCCATGCGCTTTCTCTCTCCACAACAGAGATGCAGGAGCAAGAAGACAAGGTGGTAGGGAGAGCGAAACCTCATGTAGTCTCTTGAAAGCTATTTTTAAGACTTAATACTGTATTTTCCCTGTTATTTTAATTATTCTATCTATCTATCTATCTATCTATCTATCTATCTATCTATCTATCTATCTATCTATCTATCTATCTATCTATCTATCTATCTATCTATCTATCTATCTATCTATCTATCTATCTATCTATCTATCTATCTATCTATCTATGAAGGCAACAGTAAGCTTTCTGCTCAACCTTCCTAACCTATAATATATTGTCACACACGTGCGCATGGGAGGCAGCTAAAGGGCTTGAGTAACGGCAGTTCCAAAGCATGCCGGGATGTGGCAGAGTGCACTGACTCTTTTTCTCCCTTTCCTGTAGACCATTCATGGGAGATTCCGCCTGGCTCTCTTGACGTCTCTTCTTGACGTCCGGGTTTGAACCAATGGCTGAAGACCTTCATGAGCCCGACCCCTATGATCTCACTTCCTGTCTTCCCCTTTAAAAACCTGCACCTTTTCCCTATTCCCTCAGTTCTGTTTTGGACTCGGTTGTGTGCACATCAGTGCCATATTCATTTGAAAACGACTTTTGCAGCCAGGAACTCAATTATACGGGTAGCTGCCCCAAACCTTTCTATGACTCTGTGTCAAGTTTATGACAATATCTAATATATGTCATAATCTGAAACATTGTCTATATTGATCTTGAACCATACAGACAAATATATTTGTTTTGATAAATGTGAATTGCTTTTCCTGTGAAGAGGAACAAATGCCTAAGTGTGGATTATTTTGTAAAGAAGCGCCAAGCTGCACTGTCATCCACATATTTGATTCTAGAAGGACACCTTCATATATTGAAGTTAAGAGGACCCCATAAGAAACAAATTCACATTTCATTTAATGCTGTTGCATGAAAATTTGATCCCAAAACGTTTTACCATACAACTGTTACATGTCATTAATTTATACCATTACCATCCCAAGATATATATTTTTTAGAAACTCTTTAAATTACCTGATACATAGAGTCAATGTAATCAGTAGCAGACAGCTACCTGCTTAAATCAGGCTGAAAAATGCTCTGCTTTCACTTAAAACATCTTCATCAAAAATAAACGTAAATCTCCTTAAGAAATGAAAATCCCTCTTCAGAAAAACCAAGCAAGAAGAAAGATGGCTTAAAAATAAATACATACGATGAAAAATTTGAAAATCATTTCACAAAGTAGCTTTCACTTTGAAAGTCAGTGGCCTTTGATCTTTCATTAAAAAATCTACAGAAGTGTTGAGAAGCAGATGTGATCCAGTATGTTAAGCTGTAGAAATTTCTAAAAGAAAAACTGAATTCTAGTAAATCCTGAAGATGAGCAGTAGATTGAAGTGGCAGCTACAGTTTACATACAGTATTAGCAGGCCGTTATGGAGTAGATGTGGCTGAGCCTTTGGACACACTGTCAGTTTCTTTTCATATCTCTATCTATGGGTACAGAGTTTCCAAGATATTTTGGTAGTGACACAAATGGAATTTTTGTTGGTACAGGTAAGAGAATAAAAAAAACAAAACAATTTTGACAGAATCAGGCTATTCACCACAACACAGTGTCGCAGGAGGCTGGGGGTCAGACCCAGCCGGTGATGCCAGGAAGGACCGAGAGGTGGCGCATTTGTTATCCGGGCCTCGAGGGGGCAACCGCTCTGGATCGGAAGAGGGCCACGGAAGGGGAGCAGGGAGGCTCAAGCCCGTTAGGGCCCATGCCCACCACCAAGGGGCGCCCCGAGCCTCATGGAGCATGGGACACATTTACTTCCTCCACACTCATTGACGTTGATCTTTCTGGGGACACCCAGAGTGCTTCCGGGTGCCCTCCCGTCACTTCTGCCACACCAGGCAGTGTCATCAGGCAGAGCACCTGGAGCTCATCCGGGTAAGAATAAAAGGGGTCACCTCCCTCCAATCGGGGAGCTGGAGTCGGGAGTGGGAGCAGGACGAAGCTCCCCAGGAGAGAGGAAAAGGCGGCCCACGGACAGAGAAAGAAAGGCCCGGGAGAAAGGTGATTGGGGCAAGAAGCACAATGTGTTGTGCGGGACAGTGTTGTGTGTAAAAGAGCAAGAAATAAACGTTGAGTTTTATAAAGGTGTGGTCTTCAACTGGTGGTGTCCGGGCAAGTCTCACAACAGCTTATCAATTGCTAGTCACCTAACATTTGTTAACTATGTGCAAGTCAGATTTTAAAGTTTCTCAGAGTTCTACTGTCTACTAAGCTACTGGGTAACTTATTGTACGTATCCATAGTTCTTTATGTGAAGAAGAAAGTTTTAACATTTGTTTGTGGTGAAATTCTCTACAGTTATCTACAGTATGATAGACAGAGGAACAAGGAAATCATCATTGACCTTGGGTGACGTTGATCCTCCTCAGAGGCTAGTAGACGTGGTTTCATACATTGTATCACATGGTGCTCTAGGGCCAATTGCCATCATGCAGAAAGTTTGCCTGTGAAACAATGCTGACTGTAAAGAATCCATCTTACATTCAGATACAGATGTGCAACGTGGGTGATAGCAGAGTTGAGGACCATATAATAAGCAGGGTTTGAAAGTGATATTTTTTTTCTCAAGGATAAGACAAGTTCTGTATTATATTGTAGAACAATGATTACAAACAACTGAAAATATCTAGATTTGGAAAAGCAAAATCCAGAAACACGAGCAACAAGGCAAAAATGCCCAACACTAAACATAATTGAACACTGGAACATATTAAAAATTATTCCACAAGGCCAATGAATACCACAATTTTCAAATACAAAATGAAGGAAGTATTCCTTCTTTGTTTCCCCATTGCTTCTATCAAAGTGGATTCCATTCATTTTCTTAACTCACTCCATCCAATTTCAGGGCTTTACAAAGCCAGTACCTTTCTTGGTAGACTAGGGTCTAGTGTTGAAAGCAAACATAGGTGGAGAATCGGTCCAGCACTAATATAGATATTAACCTTGGGTGGAGTACAGACTCACACACAACTGTTTTCATTTAATACAGAATTTAATATATTCTAAAGTAAAATTATGAGTAAAGTCAGAAAGGATAGCTAGTGTTTCAAATGTGCAGTTAACAGGGTAGGGATATTGTGTAATGGAAGGCAGGGATGTGCTGGCATTCCATCTGAGATGGATAGCATCCCCATATCCATCAATATAATATACATCCATATACATCAATATAATAGATGTAAGTGAGGGAAAGCCACCCTGAGCAATGTGTTTCTCTGGTACATTGGGTGGCAGTATCCCTCTAATGGATTGTGTGCAGAGTTGAATTGGATTTGTGAGGGAAGCTGCACGGAGGAGGCTCCCCTGTCATGTGGAGGTTCCACCTGACTCAGAACTGCTTCTTGGTACAGCACTCCTGGGGGTCGACTTGAAAAGGAGTCCTCCTAATCAGCCAAGCGAATTGGAATCAGGAGTTAAGGAGTAGAAGTATGTTACTGCTTTGTATGTTGGCATCGTCTTTGATGTACTTTGACCCGTGGAAAAGGCACTGTGCCAAATAAAAAGATGGGTTGTTTTGGACTATAGCTTGTCTGCTGGTCAGTTGTGTTTAGGGTTTGGAGTGCAGGTCCACAATCAGCATGTAACAATATGGCAGATTGAGATGATTTTCCACTGTATTCAGCTCTATCTGATTATCACTTCCATGGCCGTCTTGAGGATGCTTAAGGTTCCTTCATTTTCTTGGGATTTGGAGTTGAACAAGATAATATATTGGTGGTTTGGCAGTGGGCCAAGCTCATTCTTTTTTACTACATATATTGTCACTGATCATCCTGCCTCTTGCTGCTGGATACGTGGAAGTATGGGGAAGATCACTGGGGAGAGAATTAAGAACCAGATGTCTCTTTGTTTGTTTTGTCTCTTTTGCTTGAAAGAGGACAGATGCCTGGAGCCCAAGACACCTGTCAGAGGTATCATTGGAGTTCCAGGGTCTTGTCCCAAAAGGGTAAGAAAAAGTCATCTTTTCCTGCTGACGCTCCTGAATGTATAAAAGCAAGCAAGCAGTTATAAAAAGATAATTTACTTTTTGACCTTGACAAATAGAAGATTTCCTTAACTAGGAACGGAAGTGACTATTAGGGTCTATCAGCCTATACCAGATGAATTTAAAAATGTTCAAATAAATGACACCAGCACAGATAGATTTGCAGCTCTCCATGTGCATATTGTCGGTTTGCTTCTCAAGTACTCCTTTCATGGAGTGGACAATCAGCATTCTGGACTGCAGGCACTACATTATTAAGCAAGCTACAATCCACCTGCGGCACGGTGGCGCAGTGGGTAGTGCTGCTGCCTCGCAGTTGGGAGACCTGGGGACCCGGGTTCGCTTCCCGGGTCCTCCCTGCGTGGAGTTTGCATGTTCTCCCCGTGTCTGCGTGGGTTTCCTCCGGGCGCTCCGGTTTCCTCCCACAGTCCAAAGACATGCAGGTTAGGTGGATTGGCGATTCTAAATTGGCCCTAGTGTGTGCTTGGTGTGTGGGTGTGTTTGTGTGTGTCCTGCGGTGGGTTGGCACCCTGCCCGGGATTGTTTCCTGCCTTGTGCCCTGTGTTGGCTGGGATTGGCTCCAGCAGACCCCCGTGACCCTGTGTTCGGATTCAGCGGGTTGGAAAATGGATGGATGGATGGACAATCCACCTTGTTTACAAGACTGGGCTTTTTGCGGACTGCGATGATCTGTAAATGAACTCTCTGGACACAGAGCAATGCTGTGCGTGGCATATGAGAATGCTTTGTTTTCGGTTTAATCCTGTGTATTTTGGATATGTTTCATTTTGTCGACATTTATGCATATTTTCTTTTCATTATTATCTATATATATAAATAAAATGTCAGAGGAAAGTAAAGAGAATGTTAGACAGGAATGCATGTTTTACCCTTGACAAGATAAATTGTTTTGCCTGTATGTTTAAAATCAACATGTTTAGCCACAGCTGTCCATCACTGGAGTAGCTAGCCATTTATCTGTGTGTAACATCCTGAGGTACGCAACCCCATGTGTGATTTTCTGAGAATGATAGAGAGAGAGACAGAATTTCCATACCATCAGGGAGACGCCATTCATCTCGACGTTGAAGATGCCATCTAAGCATTAGCTGAACTGAGTGACTTAAGTAATAAGGTAGACACAGAGGGACTGATGTGTGCCACTTTCTTTCTCACAGGGTTAGCAGGCTGGGGGAAGACATCCACAGTAGAGCACATTATGGTGGGAGTATTAATATTACTTAATCGGCTGAAACCTTTATTCAAAGTGACTTACAATATTTGAAATATGATTTATTACATGTTTTTTTTGTTTTAATTTGCCGCACAGGCAGGTGAAGTTGCTTGATCATGGTCACATGGTGTCAGTAGCAAGACTTGAATCTACAGCCTCGGAGTTTGAGATTCAAAGCCTCAATGCCACACGCATCATTGGTTGGTAAGTGGCATTGCCCAAGATGCATCAGCCTCCATGCATCTAGGTCACACCATGAATATGTGTCAGCCTTTAAGAATCCAGGTTTCCTTTGGATACAGAGGTATATTTGCCTTTCGGTCTAGGTTATACTTGGTGACATCAATGTTTTCTTTGTGCTAAAGCTAGTGAGTTCCAATGTGGAGTACTGAGAAGTGACAGACATTGTAGGCATCACTCCTAAACAGTGCTTAAGTGGATGTGTGTCTGTTAGGCTTAGGGGTGAAGAATGGGCCAACCCAAAACAAGGTTGGTAAATTTTACATATTCCATGAAAATACAACTGCCCCCACCCATAAATCATAATTAAAAACTAAACAGAGAAAAAGGTGACAAGTTAACGTTTCAAATGTAAATTATTCCCAATTATTATTCCAAGGTTTGAGTGATGCAGGCATAATAAGTACACTGTCAGAAATGATTAATGGACTGATGTTAGCAAATAATGCTTTTCTTATCAAAGTCAAGAAACAACTATGCCATTTCTTTGGAGTCTGGTAAGGGTCATTGATATTCTTCCAGGTTGGCATCAGGGGCGGCTCTAGGCTCGTGGCAGCCCTGGGCAGAGAAAGAATTGGTGGCCCCTTCGCCCGCCAATGTCAAAACGTTATCTTATGCACGCCGGATGGCCACGTCCGTTGCGGACACTGCATAGCCGCCTCATGCTCATGACACACTTCTATATGCGCGTGTCCGTAACTTGAAAACCAAGTGGCGGCCCATGATATTCTCATTACGGCAGAACATTATAATACTACTATAGTTTACTGCTTTGACTCTAGCGACATTAGTAAATACAGCGTACTAATTAACAAGAAACACAATGTTTTTCGGCCACATTGCCGTCAGCTGTGTCGTTATTTTCTCTTTCTGTTTTATATTCAATATATATTGGCGTGGCGGCCCCTGGGATTTGGCGGCCCTGTGCAGGTGCACAGTTTGCACATGCCTAAGGCTGCCCCTGTTGGCATCTAAGGTCCTATGGTGATCCTATCCTTTATATTCTTCATTGTGTAGACCTTAAAAAAATGTCTTAAATCCCATACACTTATCACTCTGTGGTCAGGTACTTTTGCACTTCCTCCCATCTTCCCTTTTACATCTGTAACCTCAACAAATGAAAGAGACTAAAAGAACTAAATTATGTTTTATCGATAACTAACCGTCCCCCGCGGCTTCACCCATGTAGAAGTGAAACAGGACAGAAAGGAGGGTCCTACCTGGCTCCCTACTCCTGATGTCATGCTTCCCCTTCCCCTCGGCCCGCAGCCTCTGTCTTGGATTAGCACGAACATATCGCTCCTGCAAGCGAACTATGATTCTTGAGAGAAGTCGCAAAATCAACCAAAATGTTCAAGCAAATTCTAGAACAAAGCCCGACCTAAATCCATTAAGTTCTCTCATTCACTAGCTAAGCCCATTAGCCCCCCGAGCCCACTGATGACATCACTTCCAGTACTGGCATAATTAAAGACGTCCTCAATAGCACCAGACCCAGAAGTGACGTCTTCGGGACCGGAAGTGACATCATCAATAGCGCCGGCACCTAGTGGGATTTCCCGGACATAGTATGCAGAGGACAGAGAGAGAAAGTTAGTGTAGAATGCCACCCCCGGTCTGGCATGGTACTGCTATTATGTAGGCCCTCTAGCTGCCTCCCAATAGCATGAGTGTGACAATATACATATTTTTTATATACTTGTGGATACAGTAGATGCATAGATAGACAGATAAAAATACTGTATATGCTCCTGTCTGAGTAGAGATATTTTTATGTCTTTTTCTCAGGTAATTTGATCAGATCTCAAAGGTTGTGGTTCTTTCATTTGATTTCATTCGATATGCCAGTTAATCAACCATACACTCTTCAGGTGTGAAAAAGTTATTGACGCTGTTGATGGGCTAAGTAGGGTCAGCTGTTTAAATACATTTGGAATCAATCAGGTCTCATTTAAGCTTGGGCTGCTCAGTATAAAATTGACTTAATTTAGCCCCTACCATGTTAGAGGTGTTATAGAAGGATATCAAAACAGGCCCCTATAAAATAGACATATAGACATGTACAGAAAAAAAAAACCATTACAGATCCAATGCCCCACTGGGCCTTCTTTTATAAATGCTTGTCTTGGACTACAACACAGGGTATGTTGGTTGCTCACAAGTCCTCCACATACACTCTCTGCTCATCTTCTTCCCCACCTTCTAGAGTTTCTTCTGGTTTAGGTATTTGTCAATAACTTGCCTCTTGACTCCAACTACATCATTGGAGCGTCTGGAAGGGGCTTATAAAGGCGGACTACTTCTGGCAACATACTTATGGGTATATAGATGCCATCCAGCAGTTCAGATGACTCTAGTGCTTTCACGTCTTGACTACAATAGACATGGACAGGTTGTACTTCCAGTTGCTCAGAAGACACCAACACACTTACATGGAACCTCAGACTGCTCTCCAGTGATTTATTGGACCCAACATATTTTATTGTAGAATCACCACTGGCCATTTCCCTCTAATTTAGGCTTCTGTAAATCCCCTGGAGGCATAGAACCTAGGTCAATGAATACACAAGCATCACAATGTATACACTACCTATACTGTATATAATTTGAATGTGTGAGTTTAATATGGTTTTTCCAGAGCCTAATTCAATACGCGCACTGGGAAAGGAATTTGATGTTACATAGTCTCATGCATATTTACCTCTTTCCACCTCAGACAGGAAGGACTTGCTTTAAACTCTGCTTTTAGTCTTGGCTTTTCCAGTAAGCTCTCCTCAGGAAGATTATGGTGCCATTTGAGGATCAGCTACAGAAGAAGGCATTAGTGTTGCTGGCATCACCTTTCTTTACCAGCCTTCTTTTTTATGGTCTACTTGCCTAATTCAAAGGTGAATTAAACAGAGCTGCTTCTTGGAACCCCACCTCTTTGTGATTTTGTTCCTTTGTTTGTTATAGTTGCAAACTGTCCAGTTCTGTACAGGTAAACTAGATATCTTACTATGGTTGGAAAAATTAAGGAAAGATGTTTAGGGTTCCTATATCTCAGACCACAATTCCATGTAAACTCATGTGGGGCACCTGGAAATTATCTTCTGTCTACAGAGAACTGAAGATGGGTTGGGAAGACTATTGTGTCACACTCTCATGTGGCCCTTTAAAATATCCCAAAGTGGAAGAGGATTCAGTTACAGACATGGACAAATTTGTTGGTACCCCACCATGAAAAAAGAAGAACAAATAATTGTTTCTGAAATAACTTAAAAACTGACAAAAGTAATTGGCACCCATCATTGTTTATTCTGTATTTAACAAAAAAAAAATAGAACAAAATATTTCAAACAATACCACATATAAAAATGGTATGGACAAAAATGATGAGACCCTAAAAATAATATTTTATAGCACGGCTTTTAGAGACAATCACTGCAGACAAGCAACTCCTGTAGCTCTCAATTTGACCTCTGCACCTGTCCACAGGTAGTTTAACCCTCTCTTCCTAAACAAACTGCTCCAGTTGTGTCAGGTATGAAGGGTGCCTTCTCCAGACTGTATGTTTCAGCTCTTTCGATCAATGTTTGATAAGATTCAAATCAGGGCTTATTGAAGGAACTTCATAATAATCCAATATTTTGCTCTTAGCTATACTTGGGTGCTATTGGCTCCAGCAGACTCCCGCGACCCTGTAGTTAGGATATAGCGGGTTGGATAATGGATGGATGGATAGATGGATGGATGGGTGCTTTTAGTTGTGTGTTTTGGGTCATTATCCTGTTGGAGGATCCATGACCTGTGACTGAGACAGAGTTTTCTGATGCTGGACAGTATGTTTCACTCTAGAAATCTTCAGATTTTATTATTCCCTGCACAGACTTAAGGTACCCTGTGCCAGACACCGCAAAGCAGCCCCCAAACATAACTGTGCCCGTTTTATGTTTCACAGTAGGTATGGTGTTCTTATCTTTGAAAACTTCTTTTTTTCATCTGTGCGCATAGAGCTGAGTTTAGAGCTTATATCTGAGTATAAGATAGAAGAGAATAAGAAAGAAGAACCTAATTCTAGCTTTATTACAAATGTTATCCTCAAACAGTCTTGAGGGGACTTAAGCCTGCCTCAGTATCATTAGATTCTAGGCAGAACCTAGTCATGGAGAAGGTGTCATTGCACTACAGGTCCTCCTCCAATAATCCACACTCAGCTACACTCAAACAGGGCCAATCTGGAATCATCAATTATTCTAACCTGTGAGGGAGGGATATAGCAGGAAAACAATGCAAACACAGGGGGACTGTGCAAGCTCTACAGAGTCAGCTGGATCTGTGTAGCAGCAGTGCTAGACATGGCTCAGCAGTGTCGCCCCAGCTTACACACAAACCTATATTACAATCTTTATAGCCTAAGCAGTACATATTGAGACCTTTAATTTCAACACTAGTGGTCATCATAGACTGTGTATTTAGAAGTTGTATATATTTAGAATTTAAGCATAAGACCCCTGTGCAAAGGAAAGTCATTTCAGATTAACCAGACATGCAGGAAATAATGTCAATGACAGAAAGATGGCTGGCATTTACAATTATGAGTTACCTGGGCAGTCACTGACCTAGTAAGTGTCACATATGACTTCTTTAACTCAAGAATATGCTGAGAAGACAAGGGTATCTATATATAGATCCATGACACACATTTTTCTTTTACTGGACAGATGTCCAATGACTTTTGAAAATGTAAAACTGCACTGCTTTTGCATACCAGCCTGTAGTAGAGCTGTCTGTATGAAGGAGCAAAGTAGAAGTTGCCTCCTTCTCAAGCTTTTTGTCATCCTTTACATTATGTGAGATAATGTGTGTGTGGGCACTTAATTAAATTAATTCAAAACCAAGATGGGTCTTTCAAGAATAGTGAATAATGTAGCACCTTTCACTGCACCTATAATAATTTTGAACATAATAATATACTGCCAAAATACACTCTTGCTGCCCACACAACACTGAATTAGATGAAGTGGGTTTAAGAGTTTTACAATAATAATAATAATAATAATAATAATAATAATAAGGCTGGTAAAGTCCTAGCTCTTCCTCCTTGTGGTACCAGCTGTAAATGCTAAGTGGAGGTTGGTATTGCCTTGCGTGAACATCTATTGGAGAGAGAACACATTGGCAGATAACAGAGCGGGCATAGTGACAAAACATGAATGCAAGGTCAATGCTGCCAAGATAAAAAGGGGCCACTGTCCTCTGAGTTGTTGGTTCATGGGGAGGGGGATGAGGAAAGAGTAATGCAAGCTACTCGCTCCTGCAAGCTACAGAACCAACAATCCTTAAAGGAACCTAACAAATTGTAGATGTCTCAAACTGTCCTGTTAGTGATGCAAGTGCGGCCTTAGTTATCATTAATAATTCGAGGAAAAAAAACACGTGTGGACCAAAAAAGGATGGTATGGTGTGTTAATACTTGTGTCCAGCAGGGGGTGATTGCTCCCCAGAAATGTGTTCATTTTCAGAAATGCAGTAACCATGGTGGAAACAATCAGACAAGAGAAATATTGTACAAAAAGATATATATTTGATGACAATCAAAGTTAACTTTGTGAACTTGTGTGGAACAGGATCAAGAGAATGGGAGAAGAATCGCCATATATTGTTGGAGAACTTAAGGAGCTTTAAAGCCTATTCTGGTTTGCATCAAATTAGAAAATTAGAAGTGCATCAGCCTAGACACAAACTGAAGGATCCCAAAAGGAGTAAACCTCCTCTATAAGGGTTCTGAGATGATACAAGAGACGTCAGTAGCAGCAGAAGGTGAGTTCACATGAGACTGTCACAAGGCCAAGAGCTCTGATGAAGTTACTGTTGATCCAGTTGGTATTCCACAAATTCACATCTTTTTAAACTAAGGACAGGCCATGTATTGAAAACTGCCTTTTTATGGAGCTGAGGTTACTGTCCAGTGGAAAGTTACTGTTGCAAAAGTGCTCATTATTTTGATAAAATGAGTTTTATACTTTATTATACAAAGAAACTACTGTATACTATACTTTACAAAGAGACAGCAGTAAATAAACATAAAAGGCATATACGTGTGTCAAGATGATCTTGTAACTTGCTGTTCCTGGCACTAACAATACATGCAACATAATGCAGATATTAAAACTGCTCATATACTTTATTGAAATTTCAATTTTTGTTGATCAAAGGCTAAAATGTAGATAGTCCACATCAGACTTAAAAAATATATATTTTTAGGAAACATACTCCCTATCCAGAATAGTCTCCTGCCTTGAGTCCAATGCTGCTGGGATAGACACCAGCCCTCTGTTTCCCCAAATGATTAAGTTAGTTTAAGAATGTTATGTCGTGTTACAAAAAAAGAAAAAAGTTATATAATTGTGTAAATCCATTAATTATTTTTGGAAGCACCTTTTGCTTTGATTTACAGCAGTAAGCATATGTGAAAAAATGTCTGACATTTTTGTCTTCATTTCAGTCTTTTCATCAAAAGCTAAAATTTCAATAAGGCTGCACAGACTTTTGATATCTATGGTATATATAAAAATGATGTTAATAGATCACACTGGCATACTAATTATTAACGTGTGCAGACTTTTGATATCCACTGTACATACGTAAATTATACTTACAGACCACACTGGAATACTAATTGTTAACAGCTACTGGCATATGTCTCACTTTTTGGCTGATTTTTTACTTCACAATGTTAAAGATTTCACAATGATAGCTAATCATGGCAAGATTACCAGTCAGCCTGTCAGTCTATCTTTGACCAGCTACACCCTCAGCATGGCTTGTTTGCTCATCACAGCCTTACAAAATCAGGTTTCCACAATTCAGATATCAGGCTCAAGGGCAGCGAGCGGCATGGTACCCCATCACATTCAGCTAATAATCAGGGAGTCCTTTTCAGATAAGTTCGCATATAATGCAAGAAGCATCTACTGCGATAGCTATGTCTGTCTTTCTGTCTCTCTGTCCATCTGCAAGAAACAACCACTCAACCTGTGGACTAATTTGTCACAAGCTGCTTAGTTGAGCAGATCGCCTGCTAGTTGGTCAGAACTGACTGACACTGAGGATGTCATAAGAGGGGCACAAGTGAGGCAGATGTACGAAAAAGGTAGATTTTTATTCCACAGTAACTACCGCAGAACTCATAGATAATGGTGTGAATATTTGCAGTGAAAAGTGTATGGTGCAAAAAAAAATGGAGGTCAGAGTCAAAGCAATTCTTGATGGGAGAAAAGCAAAAATCAATTAAATAAATACTTTAATAAATGCATAAATAAATTAAAATAAAATAAATAAAGACAAAGTACAAAAAAACAAAAAAAAAAAACCAAAGGCTCATACCCTGATGTTTTACAGTTCATAAAGGGTTACAAGAAACCTTAAAAAAAACAAAAAATCAACCAAAATTAACTCTGCTTCAGCCCAATCCATAAACACAACTCCTCGATAAAAAAAAAAAATCCCAGGATCCTTTTCTGGTTAGAGATTCAAATTGCTCCTTACCAGCAATCCAACTGCTCAGCCACCAGCCCCCTCTAAGCCTGGTGCACCTCACACACACTAACTCCATCTCTCCAAGTCTCCACAATCATCTGAACCAACCCCCAGTATGGTCACAGCTGTCCTTATAAAGACGACTCAGTTCTCTCGTACAGCATGTACACACGCAGGGAGACACCATTTTGGTCCTGCAGGGAGAATTGTTCAACTCAAACAAAACCCAAAGCTTCAACAAACATAATATCAAACACAAATGATCATAACCAATCATCTAACATACCCAAACATAATCCCACCATAACTTGAGGTTACTAATAAAAAAGAAAAAAAAAACGATACTGTCTAAATCCCCTAGTAAACAAACTGGACTTCCCTGTGAATGTCTTTTTGAATTTCTAGCCATTTGCAACTGCACTAAGCCTTAGTGTCAACTTCAAAACACTGGTCAGTAAACATGGAATAATATGCACAAGGCCAGTGGCTAAAACTATCTGCGGAAAGTCATAAAAATACATAACATTTTTAAATATTTTATTTTCCACTGTAAACTTTCTGACAGCTGTTTATTGCCACTCATGGTAATGCTTATGGAGTTTCTTACTTCTCTCACTGAGGTTATATTGTGTTGCAGTGGTGTCCTGGTGAAGCTATAGCATCACATTATTTTCTTGAAATTTGACACACTTATTCTTTAAAGAGATTCGTCCAGACAGTTCAATTTTTTTTTTTTGATATCGTAAACAGATCATGCTGTATAAAGGCTTGAAATTTTAAGTAGCAACTCTGGTAACTTGTCTGTCTTAAAACAGATATTCTCGACAATTTCAAGTATTAGTTTACTGTTTCAATTTTTTTGACAGCAGTTACACCAACTTGTATTTTTTTCCTCTTTTTCACTTCCAGTAACCACTACTGATGGCAAACAGATCCCCAGTATAACTGCTTACCCGCAGGGCGGCAGGCAGCCAATTCTTGAATGGCAAGACCAGTTGCATGCCTATGGAAGCCTCTACATTAGCAAATTGTTTCTGCTTTAGGATGTTTTCCCAAGTGGTTGAGCGCACATGGAAGAGAACAAGTGCTATAGCATCTCAGACCTCCAGAAGCTTTAAGACATAACAGGTAACTTAAATGATCTTCCTATCCATCTTCTTCTTTTTCTTTCGGCTGCTCCCTATCCATAAAAGTATAAAATTCAAGCAAAGAAAACAAAACATTATCTAGATATCAATGAAGTACCCATTGGCATGTATGCCATTATGCTCAATATTTACCTTACTTTAACCAACTCCACAGCTGCATTATCTGCAGATTATAATGATTCAGTATTTTACTGACACTTGTCACACACGTGCACATGGGAGGCAGCTAAAAGGCTGAAAAGACAGTAATTTCTTGCCAAACCAGGAGATGGCAGAGTGCACTAATCCTTGTTCTTTACAAATGACAGACTGATCATGGGAAATTCCGCTTGGGTCTGAAGACATCACTTCCGGTTCCGGTCCCAAGACATTACTCCTGGCCCTGGCCCCGAGAACGTCACTTCCAGTTTCTGTCTGATGACATCTTTTCTCATTTCTCACTATGTAACCATCACGTTTGCCTGTTTGTTTTGTTCTTTGTTATGGACTGATCTGTACCATTTGAACCACCATTTTGCTTCAGCTTTGGCAGCCAATTGCAAGTATACGGGCGGCTGCCCCCAAACCTCTTTTCCTGTGTTGTGTGGATCATTTACACACTATAATTTACCATCACATTCACCTGATATCAGGTGACTTTCACTTTTGTTATTCCCTAACATTTGTTATTACTGAATAACTTTGCCAGTCCTATTTCATGAAAATTACTACGACCAGACATGTTCAAGCAATGAAGGAATTTGCTACAAAAGCTTTTTTTTTGTTTTATTTTAATTTAGGTTATGTTAATTGAAAATTGTCACTATGTGTGACTGTGAATTGCTGTGTTTTTGTGTGTGTTTGATTTTGAGTTGTCCCTGTGATGGACTAGAGTCCTGTCCAGGCCTGTTTTCAGCCTTTTGCCCAATTCCAGGTGGGATACCCTCTAGCCTCTACAACCCTGAAATGAATTAAAAAGGTTCTAGAACCTATGTATTGTACTCAGTTTATTGAGGGCTACAATGCCTGCACTGTCCTCGAATGCACCTAAATATTGTACCATGTGTACATTTTGCATGTTTTATTTTGCACAACCCTCTAACCATGCGATTGCTTCATGATTAGGGTTGCCTGACAATTCAGTTAAAATAAGTAGTGCCATGGACAAATGGGATAGAGAGAAAGCCCCAAAGGCTATCTGATGCATCAAAAATCTTTTCCATTTTGAGTGTTTGTCTCTCGCTATGTCCACTTGAAAAGAAGATTATTTCTTCAGTTCAGTCCCTTTTGTAGGAAGTTAAGAGCATCTGTAATCTGCATGTGGAAAACATCACTGTTATGAAAATCAATAATTGTGAAATTTGTTCGGGATAGGACTATAATCCTTCCCATATTTAGGACAAGTGGTGTTATTGGTTATACAAGCATCATTTACATGCTATTAGAGTATGGAGGAAGATGTAATGTCACATGTTAAAATATTTAGAAAATCTGACAGAGCTCACATCAGAATGTCAAAAACCAAAGGAAACAAACATTTAAAATAATTTCCTCACCATGAAAAGGAACTACAAACTTTTATTAGATAATCATCAGTGTATTGCTTTCCGACATGCTGGTGTCATGAAGGCAATGAATGCAACAAATATGCCTTGTGCTTAATCTTCTATGTATAAACAACACATTTTACCAAAACTTTTGCTTTCTAAGCAATTTTTGACGATTGTGGTGGACCACTTCAAGTTGAACACAAATATAATTTCAGATTGAATACATTATGCAGGAATTTGAAGAAACATGAAATTAACTTGAATTTAGTGTATTTAACACTAGAATTCCTGAAGCCTACAAAAAAACTCATAATCCCAGCCCACCTTAAATCCCGTCACACCTCTCCATCAGCGTCTTTGTAAGTGTGTTGATCAGCACAAGCAGCAAGCAGCCTGCTGTCCCATGCCCTGCCTTGACGGAGCTCAATTCAGGCAAAAGGTTCTCCCAGCTCAAGCCAAGGCTCCTTCTCTGCATGTGAGGTGCCTGGAGTTGTACAGGGTAAATAATATAGAATATCGTTATTTGGAATACATGTATTTCATGCGTGTTCTGTGTCTACAGAGATCTGGGTAAGTGTAGGATGAAAGGAAATGACAAAATGTTGAACACATACCAAAAGCAGAAACTTTTTCCATGTTATACTAATAATGATGTGAAGTGTATAATGTGTGAAAACTTTAGTCCAAATATCAAATAAACACATGCACTTTTATTCAAGAATAAAACCCAAGAAAAAAAAAACCATCTGATTTACATGTTGCTGTCAATGAGTTGAAAACCCAAGCTCAAATGTCAATCGACAGGGAGCTGGTATGTGTTCTTGAATGGTGCAGAGGTAAGAACTCTGCTTATAAAACAAAGGTCACAGGTTCGAGACTGGGCGCTCTGCATTTTGAGTAGTAAGCTGCTATTATTATTATTACAATAATATAATAAAAACATACATTTCATTTGAGTCTGTAACAACTGGTATAAATTTTGGCTACTTGTAAAAGTTAGCGCTTGTTTTTTTATTATTCAGTTTATTTCTCTCAGTGACATTCACGTGGTGCAACGAACTTGTCTCTCCCTCTCTGAGTTGATGGAATTTATCTCCATTCTTTTTACAAGAGCAGTGCTATGGCTGATACCTGCTAAGAACTATTTGTTGTACCGGCAGTCAAAGACATAATGTCCCATGACCGCTATTAGTCTAGACAAAGGCAGGACCATAATATCAGACAGCTTCTTCATAGCGCTTTCGCTGGCTAATAGACTGCTGAACTCTGCTTGGCACCAGAAGTAAAATGGGACTTCTACCTGCAGCTAAAGTCACTTCAGTACGCGAGCAATTTGCCACACTGCTGTTTAGATGTGGCAGTGTCATAATGATGGTGTATGTGCCCAAAAAGAAGTATATCTGCATTCTCATTACCATTTACAAAACAAAAGCCCCTGATGGAGTGGTGCGAAGAGATTTAAGGTGGGCCAGGATTATGAGTTGTTCGTAGGCTTTAGGAATTCTAGTGTTAATCGCTTAGTCATGCTAACAATTGCCTTAGTTCAACTGAGCAAAGCATGTTTTCCTGCTGATTTTGCTTGTACTCAGTGTCTCATACATACTGTATCATTTCAGCATCCAGCAACAGTTCTGTTGTTGCAAAGTCCTGGTGAAACCGTTCATCATGTTTGTTTCTGACTGCACCAAGATTAGTAGGGAACATGTCCAAATTTGAGTGCAGAAATAAAATGTTTAGTAACAGGTTGCACTTCATGTTGTCAACCTATTAAACATAGTTTGATGGAGTGTAGCGACCAAGAAAATTCTCATCAACATCCCTAAAAGCCTTCCATGTGATTTCTTCGCACCCACTAGCAGATCTTCGAACTGCTTGTTATTGATGATATGTTTGATTTCTAGACTGATAAAACTGCCTATCTTAATCTCAGCATCAGTTTTTCATGAAAAGGTCTCAAATATCGAAATTCTTCACCTTCCTTGTTCATTACTTTACAGATTTTTTCATCAGTCTGGGTTTTACATGAAGAGGAGGCAAAAATATCTTTATTGGGTCGACAAGTGGTTTGTGTGCCACAGTTTTTTGCAAGCCTTTAGCACAACTGCTGCATTTGTGTGTATCAAGTCTGCATTCCTTGTAGTAGTTTCACTACTTTCAGATCACCACAGATGTTCCAGTTGTAGTTGGTGTACTTTGTATTTATACTTACAGTCATGTCAGTCAGTCAGTCGAGGAAATCAAAAAATAGCTGATTGCAATAAAACGGTACATAATAGTGAAATATGAGGTGATTTGTGTGATTACCAGGCCAATGTCCATATAATAAATAGAAAATGTCCAAAAATTATCAGAAAGTAAAACCTTCGTTGTCTACTGCAATGAGACTCCCAGTGATCACAGAGGTTATACCATGATTCATGTTTTTTAAAGCGAAGTAATTTTAAAGAAAAAAAAGGCTGAGAATAGTATGGATCAGGCTGCCTTATAAAGTAGAACATAGTTGCTCAAAAGGTTTCACAGAAACTAGTATTTACCAATTAAAAGATTGCACATCTTCATTATTAGATGGCAATTCACAGACTGCAAGATGGCATTTTTTGATTCCTGTTGTTATTTTTTATTTTTATTTTTCTGACACCACCAATTTACTTTAAGTATTGTTCATCTGGACTTTTTGAGCTAAGCCAATTAAACACACAAATTATTAAGGTTTATGTGGGATCCTTCAAAATTATTACACAAAATATAAATACACTTTTCCTGTCAATTCTCCTACAAGTTAAACTAAATCAAATAATTTTTCTTTAATTACCTCAGAATATTTCAAATATCTAAGAATACCATGACAAGGATATTTAAAGTCCTACGCAATTCTATTTCTGCTTAAAATGAGCATAGTTTTTTTCAGTCAAGTTCCCTGCATGTTAGACTAAATTAAACCAGTTGTCTTTATTATCTCCAGAACAGTTCAGATATTTAGGAGTTACAGTCAAGTAAATTTAAATGCATACACAAATTTTATTTCTTCAATATAATCAAAAATACTAAACAAGATGTTTATAGGCTGTCATTGATTCACAGCACTCTTTAGCTGGGAGAACTATTATTGTCAAAATGAATGTCTTTCAAAAATCCTATTTCTCTTTCAGAGTATCTTTATATATATTTTGATGTATAGGGCAGAAAATGTGGTGCTCTCTAAACCTGGTTCAAACGCACTTTCACACAGACAGTAGTCAAACAATGCAGGACCAGCTGCCTTCATGCATGTGTCTCATGTCTCATGGTAACAAAGGCCTTTCTAAGTGATTGATTTGGTGGATGCAACTGGCTTATCCCAGTCTGAGGTGAGTGTCTCTTGTAGTGTTATCATGCAGCTTGTGGTCCAGCACCTCTACCAGGGGAAATCTCTCCTGGAGATACTTTACTTTCCTTTATCTTAAAGAAGTGAAAAATGTATTTGAATTACTTTGGAAATTAATTAAGTTTGACTTTGAGGACTGTTTCTACAAGGTCATGAGTAAAGTATGATGGAAATGTTTTCATTTGTGCAACTCTGAAACCTATATGCAACAATATATTAAATTAGGCATTTTTAGAAACTCGGAATTAATGATACTATTGTTAACTTGGAATGCAACTAAGGCTATACTTTAAAAAGTCAGATCTGCAAAGATTTACAGTAAATCAGAGTTCAGAATGGCACACCCTAACTTCAAATTTTATTACTGTGTAGCAGGGCTACATAAAATGTTAGTTGTGTTTATTCAATGCTTATTAGTGCTGTGCTTGTCTGACCTTTTTCTTGTATAGTATATATATATATATATATATATATATATATATAGTATATATACTGTATACTGTATATAATATATATATTGTGGCGGACGGCTGGGGTCCATATATACTCAGGGGGAGCAGCCGTGGACTGTGCAATACCTCCCCCTGGATGCTAGATGGCCGCCCCCCGTTGTTGGTGCCTCGGTTTCCTGCAGGGCTCCATGGGAATTGGAGTTGGGTGCAGCCCTGTTGGGTCCTGCTGGCACCGCCAGAGGGTGCTGCAGCTGGAACTCCTGAGCCCTTATGGGCAGTGTTTTCACCATACCTAGAAGTACAGCCGGAACTCGGCTGTCAACCACCTGGAGCACTTCCGGGTGAACTATAAAAGGGGACCAGCAGCCACCACTCCAGGTGCCAGAGTCGGGAGGAGGAGGACGATGATGCCTGGGAGGAGTAGTAGTGGAGGAAGTAGAGTGTGGTTTGGGGTGATTTACTTTGTGTGTTGTTTTGGGACTGTGTTGTGCCTTTGGGGATCACGGGGAAGACGTGCCTCACAGATAAAGAAAATAAAAGTTTCTTGGTTTTTATACGTGCCTCCGTGTGCATCTGTGTCGGGTCAGGCGCCTATATAGCGCTTTGTTACAATATATATATATATATATATATATATATATATATATATATATATATATATATATATATATATATCCATCCATCCATTACATCCATTATCCAACCTGCTATATCCTAACTACAGGGTCATGGGGGTCTGCTGGAGCCAGTCCCAGCCAACACAGGGCGCAAGGCAGGAAACAAACCCCGGGCAGGGCACCAGCCCACCGCAGGACACATACACACACCAAGCACACACTAGGGACAATTTAGAATTGCCAATGCACCTAACCTGCATGTCTTTGGACTGTGGGAGGAAACCAGAGCACCCGGAGGAAACCCACGCAGACACAGGGAGAACATGCAAACTCCACGCAGGGAGGACCCGAGAAGCAAACCCAGGTCTCCTAACTACAAGGCAGCAGCACTACCACTGCGCCACCGTGCCGCCATTATATATATATATATATATACTGTATATCAGCTCTTTGGTAAACCACGGTTTTTCATTGTTGTATCTCATAATGATCTTCTTTTCAAGACACACATCTTCACAGAAGGAGACGTAAAAAGTTACCATATCATTATATTCACCTACAGTATGCTGCTACACCAGCCTTCTATAGCTTTGAAATACAGTACATGGAGTTTAAACAGTACCCCAAGCTTCCAACAGCCTCAGGGGTCCATCTGTGAATAATAGTCCTGGTGGGCTTTGACTGATCAAGTTTCTGTTTATAGTTAGGAACAAACACCATGGCATGGTCAAAATTGCCAAGTTGTGCACGGGAGAAATGGCGAAATGCCACTTTAATGTTGGTCTAAAAGTGATTCAATGTTCTGTCCTCACATGTGGGACATTTGTTCAGTTGGTGGTATCTGGGCAGATTGTCTTTCAAGTTACGGTGGTTAAAATCCCCCATAATGAAAATGACACTACTTGCGAGTAAAATCCTAATTATACATTAAATGTCTGTAATCCTACACTAAATCAAACTGATCCTGTCACATCTGGATCACTGCAATGCACATGTAAGAATGCTGTTCATTGATTTCAGCTCAGCATTCAATACTATCATTCCCAGGCAGCTGATCAGTAAGCTGGATCTGCTCGGACTCAACACCTCCACCTGCAACTGGATTCTGGACTTTCTCACTGAAAGACCTCAAACAGTACAGATTGGGAATATAAGATCTAACACCATCACGCCCGCTACTCTTCACGCTGTTGACCCATGATTGCACCTCCAACTCTGACACAAACCACATTATCAAGTTCGCCGATGACACTACAGTAGTGGGACTCATTGAGAACGACGATGATGTGGCGTACAGAGAAGAGATGGAACGGTTGGCACTTTGGTGTAAAGACAATAATCTGTCTCTTAATGTTGAAAAGACAAAAGAGTTGATTTTTGACTTCAGGAAGACAAAGGCTGTCCATCTCCCACTCAACATTGATGGCGTCACAGTAGAGAGAGTGAAGAGCACCAAGTTCATCGGTGTTCATATCACAGAGGACCTGTCCTGGACCAAAAACACCAACAATCTTACAAAAAGAGCCCAGCAGCGTCTTTACTTCCTGCGACAACTGAAGAAGGTGCACCTCCCTAAACCCATACTTACCACCTTCTACAGAGGCACCATAGAGAGCGTCCTGACCAGCTGTATTACAGTCTGGTATGGAAACTGCCATGCCTCCGACCGCAAAGCGGACTGCTGAGTGCATCATTGGCAGCTCTCTACCCAGTCTGCAGGAGATCTACACCTCACGCTGCCTTCATAAAGCCACTAGCATCATGGCTGACCCCCACCACCCCTCCCACCAATTGTTTACTCCTCTTCCATCTGGAAGACGACTCTGCAGCATCAGGAGCAGGTCTGCGAGATTGTGCAATAGTTTCTTTCCCCAAGCAGTCCGGCTCCTGAACACCATGCTGCCCTCCTCCACACTGGACTCTTTACTCCACACACTCTCTGGATTACATAATACTACTTAATACTGTATATGTTTTTAAGTTATATATATATATATATATCTTGTGTACTGCACCTTTTGACTCTGGAGGACGATATTTTGTCCCACTGTGTACTGTAAGTATATTGTTAGGATGGCAATAAAGCTCTACTTGACTTGACTTGACTTGACTTGATTTGAATTGTATTTTGTTTACTGCAGTGTGAATGTATGCTTAAAAAATATTATTAACCAAAAAAGGTTGATTAAACATGACACTCAGTTATAGCCAATGTTGGCTTTGGAGTGCAGTGGTGTGTGTTACTGCTTAAGTGTTACACTTTTGGGTGTAAAATGCTATTCTACTCAGTCAGATTTCATTTTGACCTTTTTATTCTTAGCATGTGTATAGTCAGTCAGTCATTGTCCAACCCGCTATATCCTAACACAGAGTCACGGGGGTCTGCTGGAGCCAGTCCCAGCCAACACAGGGTGCAAACTCCACGCAGGGAGGACCCGGGAAGCAAACCCAGGTCTCCTTACTGCGAGACAGCAGCACTACCACTGCGCCACCGTGAGCATGTGTATACCTTAAACAAAATCAATAATTTAAACAATGGGTGCCTGGATTACTACTTTTTTAGCACAGGATTAACTTTGTAAACTCAAGTTAAGCGACAGATACATGGCTCTAAATTCTGACATTTTTTTATCTCAAAGTATGTCCTTGAGTGAAATGTTTTTGCATCCCTGGTGAGTGTGGATTTAAAAAAAGTTTCTGCAAAAATCACCCAATATTTCCTCTCACTTTGACATTAATATCCATCCTATTAGTATGCTGTTTAAATGTCTAATATGCTAATCTTTAGCACTTAGACTAATTTACAGCTACACCACAGGCGTTTTTTCTCTGCCACCACAGTTTTAAATTCATGTCAGTGGATTAAATGTCTTTTCAATCCAAATATGTGGGAAGAGTAGAGACCTCCCTTCTTGATTTTCACATTCACCATTTAATTTTTTTTCTACAGCATGTTATGGTGTAAGCCCTAGTTGAAGTCCTTGTTTACAGCTCCTTGTATGATTTAAAGTAATGAGAGTTTAGGGAGAGAAAACTATGCTGTACTAGAAGTCATCTCCAAAGAGAGAATGATGATAGACATTCAATATTTGAAGAAATAGCAGTAAAGCAACAGGAAATTAAGGGAGACAAATTAGGCAGGCTTGTGGACTTGAAAAAAGGCAAAAATTTAACAAATAAAAAATGAAGCAAACAAAACAGCCTTGAAACCAAAACACAGTTCCTGAGTTGTAGTTATAAAAGTTCAGTGAAAACTAACTTTTATTTTATCCTATTAATACAATTTTTCAATTTTTTTGATCATATGAGAGCATGACAAGCTACTGTGCACTGCCATCTTACTGTATATACAGTAGGTAGACATAACATGCCATGTGAGCTCTGTGTCAGAACGGAAATCCAGCTAGAACTCAAAAAGCTTCCTCATCCCCTTGCAGACCACGCCTTCCTACTGACCTCACGGGCCCGCCCACCGCCTTTAAAAATTCAACCACTTCACCTTTCCCTTCAGTCCCGCTTTGGACTCAGTCCTTCCTGATTACTCTCTTACTATTCATTCTTGTGATTGTTTGTGTATGAATATACAGGGTGGATCCCCAAATCTTTTCCTGTTTTGGTTTCCTAATACTGTACTTTACCAAGTACTAAATACTCATGAGAATTATTGAACCCAAAAGTGTATTTTCAAAGTCGGAAGATAACTGTGAATGTTAGAAAAGATGTGTGTTATGAACTGGTTTCTATTTTTTTTTTACTTTTTAATGCTTTACCTGCACTCTTTTCTGAAATGTGACATTCATTTGAGGGGTTTTGGGGGTCAGATTATTGTTCTGGTGTTTATTTTGGAAATCTCTGTTTACTTTATGTGTTATTTGTTATTTTGGTGTGTTTTGGCCACAATCTTTCTCACAATTACCTGCGTTTTTAGACTCTGAGAAGGGTTTTACTTCATTTGTCTATCTATTTATAGATTTGTTTTATTTGTTTAAAAAGTATACAGCACTCACTTTAGAAGATAGAGGTTGGAACAGACTTGATCTGGTAAAGGAAACGGCCGAGCAGATGTGCAAGTACAGTATGCGCATCTAAAGCATGGTGGGGCAGGAGGGGTGTCATGGAGTGCTACATAACCCATTTACAGTGATGGATGAGAGAAGAAATCTTAGCACTACCCCGAAGGAAAGGGAAAAGTTAAGAGGAGCCATTTGAGTGAGTGTTTCAGGGCTCAAGAATAGAAACAAGATATCCTAACCAGAGAGGAATTGAAGTTTCAGTGTTTCCTGACATACACAATCAGAGCTTCTTGTTGATTAAAGTGCATAGCATAAATGTCATGAAGGTGCGTAAAGTAATTGGAAGGGGCTGGATAGGCATCCACAGAGACTTGAGGACAAAATCCCACGGTCAAATAAAAAGGTAGAATTGACACTACAACTGGGGGTTGTCATCTGCTTTTTCTTGTTACTGTGAGTCCATGAGAAATTAATTCACACTTTTGTTTTCAGTGACCTAAATTACTATAATGCACTTATAACTGGACTACCTAAGAAAGACATCAATCCTTTGCAGTTAATTCAGAATGCAGCAGCAAAAATCCTAACCAGAAAAAGAAAATCTGAGCACATGTCACCAGCTTTAGCATTGTTACACTGGATACCCGTGTCCTTCAGAACTGACTTCAAAATGTTACCAATGTTGTATAAAGCCTTAAATCATCTTGCTGTTACCTATACCCTTACATTCCAAGTCATATAAGCTTAAAAGAATGGTGAGGTGGCCTTTTGCCTTTACGCACCAAAAATCTGGAATATGTCACCAATTGAGATATGCCAGGCAAATACTGTGGGACATTTTAAGAAGCTCCTAAAATCCCATTTTTTTAATTTTGCTTTTTTCGTAGCTTAAATTTAGTTTTACTTTTAATACCCTGTACATGCAGAGAATTATCGTTCTTTCCAGTGAATCTGCAATCATGATGAGAAGGGTCTACCTGCACTTGCAATACCTATGACATAGATCAAGTAATGCCCACAACGCCAGTCAAAAAATGCCCTTTGTCTCAGATAACCCTCCTACAACCCTAATCTTAACCATAGTGTAACGGGATCCTAATGTTAATCATAGTCTAATGCGATGGGTGTTACGTGATTGACGTTGTGGGCGTTTTGTGATGCTGGGGCATTACATGACTGACCTCATAGGCACTGCAGTCTGCAATTACACTCTGTTGATCATGGTTAATATTTACTTTTCTCTGTATTCTTTTCTGGTTCTTCTGGGGGTGGCATCACTGACGCCCGTGTCAGGGTAGTGTTCTGTGTTGTCAGGAGGTTGTGACTGTTTGATCACAACACAACATGTTAAAGAGTCGGCCAAGTATTTACTTCCACTTTTGAACTGCAGATAACACAAACTTTTTTTTTTCAAGCACTTTTCTATGACCTTTAATTTATGTATCTTTCTTCTAGTTTTTACTATAGAGTTTTTGACTTTGACTTTTGTCTCTTATTTTGGAATTGAAGCTTGTGTGTTTGATCTCCCTGGTTTTAATGTTTGACTGATAAAGGCATCCATATTTTGGTTTACTCTTTAATCTTCGTCTTTTCATGAACATAATAACATAAGAATTGGGGTTGTTGGGGCAGAAAGCCTAGAGATGTGAGAAGAAAGTCAAGAAAAATCACATAAAACTAAGCAAGAATGCTTAGAATATGGGTATAATAAATGGTTAATTACTAGATGGTAACTGAAACCATTCCTTTAGTAACAAGTTTTAAGAGCAAAAATTACATTTCCTTGCCCACACATACAAACATAAGACACTTATACATGTTATGATTCTACTTTAATATTTTATGAAATCATCAAACATTTATTTCATGTTCTTTGATTCTTTTTGGGAGTTTCAGAATATGGAGAATTCAGTTATAAAGTTTATTTTGTGCCAATAGCAATTGTTAAACTTGTTAAAATATTTAATGTTTTATCACAAAAATTCTTTATAATAATAATTCTTTGCGTTTATATAGCGCTTTTCTCACTACTCAAAGTGCTCAATGCCAAATTGTTTCTTGTGTGTGCTGCCACTTTGTACTCAGCTTGTCTATGGCTGCTAGCCATTCTACCATGTAGGACAACTGGAGGTCCTGAACTGTGATGTCACTGCATACAGGGTGTTACGGTCATGTACTTTGTGATAATCTGAGATTAGACAGAAACCTAAAAACTTTGAGAGTGTTTTAGCTATAATCTTCTCAGTTTCAGAATTTTTGCAGTGGTATTATGACTGCGTTTGTTTAGTGATTTGGCTACAATGACAGATACAAAACATTCACAGTAATGATGTTTATTCATTTTCATCTCTATTTAAAAAATATTGCTGCATTTTCCCCTTTAAGGGATTATAATGCAAAGGCAAAAATTGGAGCTGATGTGCTATGAAGCAGTAGCACTACTTGCGGCCAAAAACAGTGTATCTTTAACAATGTACATTTTTATAAATCATATAGTAAGGACTAGTACCATACCCTTGGGATTTCCCCTTGGGATTAATAAAGTATCTATCTATCTATCTATCTATCTATCTATCTATCTATCTATCTATCTATCTATCTATCTATCTATCTATCTATCTATCTATCTATCTATCTATCTATCTATCTATCTACCTCTCCAACACCAAATGTTTTTTTGTTTGTCACTAGTTTAATACCACATTGCTCGACTAAACTTTACCACACCTGAATGCAGTCATGGAAGGTTTTCTTTAAAGATGGTCATCCTTGTAATGAGGACAGTCAGTGAAATAGCACATCATTAACCTTGGTAAGAAAGCTGGATGGGATGAGCCAAAAACTGAAGTGGCATGACATGATGATAAAAGATATTAAGTCCATTTTCCAGTGGAGTAGTCCTAAAAAGTGAAGATCATAAACAACTGTAATCCAAACAGGCACTAGATAAAAACCTAATCCAAAAAAAAACCAGAATGTCATAAAGTAAAGCTATGTCAGCAGACACCAGACATCATAGCAAGGGTCAAAGAGTTACTGACCAAGATATCAAAATTTAATTCACAAAGAAGACAAAGGCCAAGGAAGATGTGGTGGAGGTATTGTCTAGTATAATGGGTTGTGTGTTAATGTGTTTTATAGTCCTAAGACGTTTATGACAAAACAGGTATTAAACTAGTATGAACAAGTAAGGGATTAAAACTGACAAATCTTTCATGTGCTAGTAGTATACCTGCTTTTTTCAGTAGCCATACCACCTGCAATTCAGAACAGGTAATCCTGTTTGGGTGTATGGATGGAAGACCATCTAGGAAAAGCTTTGGTGTTTCTGGAACAGGTGTTGGTGAGACCATCAGGGGACACTAACACTGTGGTCTGTGTGTGGACCCCAGTGCCCCAGTGCACTGCTGAGGACATTGTGCTGTAAAAGCTGGGGCTGGCCTTTAGATGAGATGCGCTCATATAAGATCCTTGGACATCTTTCAAAAACTGAAGAGTGTTCTCCTTTGTTCTGGCTACCAATGCCTGGTCATTCTGGTCCCCTAATCATCTCCTGTCCCTTATTGGCTAACTGCTTCTTATACTCCTTCAGCACTTAGTATCTAATGTGTGGTGAATGTTCTTTGCAGGAATGAGTGCCGTCACATCGTGCAGGTGAATGTTACATATTGGCAGTGGTTCCCCCCGTCTATGTAAAGCACTTTGAGTAGGTCAGAAAAATGCTATATACTGTAAGTGTAATTAATTTATTATTTATTGTGTTTATAAGAATTACTTATGAATGATTTAAAATTATTTCTGTTTTTTTTGCCTGGTGCCTTATGACTCACTGGTAAACAACAAAACAACCTTATACAATATACAGTTTGAATAGTTGTGATTTTTAGTTGTGCAAGACACCAAGCTTTTTGGGTTCCCCGTTATTATAGCCCCCTTAAGATGTAGAAAACACTCGTTTTCAGGGCATTTTTGGACTAGATTTTGATCAGGAAATACACCCTTCTGAGAAAGAGTAAACCAGTAGATGTCTTTAGTGAACATGATTACAAGAGCTTCAAGTTGTGCATGCCAAATCAACCAACCCCAGGGATTCACCCCATATTGGAATATGAGGGGTCAAAAATGTGGGATTGGTAATATAGGCTTGTGGAGTGTCATATTATGCTATTTCAAGGTTGCTAATCTTAACTATTACAATATTTTTTATATTTGATTCTGTAACAATGGTCATATTCCTCTAACAGCCACTCATGGAAGGTTCAAAATGACAAATTCCAATCATAAGCCTGTGGGGTATAATTTTAGACTATTTCAAGGTTCAGTGACTGCAAATATGTTTTTGATTTTGATCATTTATTATGGATCTAACCCACTTTGGACCTCTGTCACAAATTTGATATTTTCGTCCTCTAATACAATTGCTACATTAGTAGCTCAGTGTAGATGTTACATGTTAAGCTGAAAATAACAATAGGAAAAGAGCATAAACCACTGACC